>NC_092233.1:63646859-63946859 GCF_036320965.1 Panulirus ornatus
AAATACCTGAACTGATTGTAAGCAAACAGTTTCGTGATCATGAAGAGCTGGTGAATGTGATGGAGTGAGTGGTGAGCCAAAAGGTATAAATGAGAGGAGACGCATTTTTCCCCAGAAGCTGAGGACCTTACAACAATGGACGAACTCATTAACCACACGGGCGAGTACATTACACTTAAATTTTCAGAGCCTCTTAAGAGTGTCACACGGAACATGAAGAAACACTTTGAATTTATAGAAAGCATAAAAACATGATATAGATAAAAATAAAACCATACGCCGTTAACTTGCACTTCACTAATGCTAGAAATCCACATGACTTTTGCTATATGCAGATTAGGAAACACGGATCATTAACCCAGCAGCCAAGCTTATGTACAATGTCAACATGGTTATCACGCAGTCGCATGATAACCATCCCTCATTATAGTGCTATACTATCCACTGATATAGCAACTGTGTTCCTAGGGAATCGTCGACAGAAATTTCTCACAAATAGCTTTTCCTGGAGAGGATATAAAAGTCACGCTTGCAACAGTAGTGTGGCTGCGCAGGCATTTGTAGCCACTGATCCCCTAAGGGTTTGCAGGTCCTCTGCCGCAGATACTGTGTGGTCTGGGAGTCCAGGCGCATCTTCTTTTATCACTCCAGGCCTCTCACTGTTGTTCCTAGACACAGCAGAAAAGATTCTCCTTCTTTATGCTAAGCAGAGAAATACTCAACTATGGTTCCCATAGGTTGCTTCACTATGCTGTTGATAATGACGATGCGAATCGCAGTGTTTAGGGGGCAGTGATGGAACGGACACTTCCACTGGCTTGGGGTATCACTATAGCCATATTATAGTAGGAGCGAGAGCAACCACCAGTGTTGTCAGATGGCTCGAAGTGACTTCCAGAGGGGACAGCGTCTCTAGGGCTGGAAAGTCACCGAAGAATAGCGAGGTGTTGGTTCTGAGTCCTGACCCGGCGACTTCAGTGAGGATTGATTGATTAGAAGTTATCGTACCTCACACACCAGCCATGAGCCTCTATAAAGACAAAACAAATTAACTTTAATGACTTTACATATCGTTCACCTTTCAAGTATCTTATTCCTATGACTTGATAGAAAGAGTCTATTTTGGACTGCTTGTGATGATAGGCTAATTTTAACTGTAAACTGATGTTCATTATAATTACATTTATTCGTAACTCTGTTTTTCTGATTGATAAGTAGTATGAATATGATCGTTATATTTCCTGAATTACCTTACACTGTATTTCTTGTCTTGTAATTAGAAGATATATAAGAAATTATATTTCTTGTAGTGTCCGTAATTGCTTGGAGACGTGAAGGAACATTATTTCTTTCCTGTGGTTTATAGTGAATCAAATAAAGCCATATAAATCCATTTAGTACTGAAATAAAGATTATAACTAACGTACATTTGGGTGACACATTGCAATGGAGGGGATTTTGGTAATCACTGATGTTATTTAAATCCTCTGATAATATCAGACGTAGCAACACATTAGCCGTGTCACGGTAGCAATGTTCGACTGTATTTTTCTCCTTGGTCCAGTAATTATAAACATTTACAGTTTTGATATAACATGAATTATCCATTGGTCTTGCAGCTGTGCATGATTTTTTTATTACTTGCAATTTCTCTTGGGTTGGCTGTGTCCAGTTACTCTTTAAAGGTACATCGTCCATTCAACTTGTGCCGGTACTTTAGGTGCCGCCTAGTCAGATCCTCTAAACTTTGTCGTCATCCAATCATCGTACAGGTTCTCCCGTTGTTCAGTGGAAGTTGAAATGTGTGGCAAGTGTCAAGGTCATTCTAGTGTCGTCCAGTCTAGTCAGAGGGGCCCAAAGTAAACATCCAAGTTAAATTCATAATACTGCACCAACTCTGATACTTTTTGCTATCTGTTCTAATCCAAGTTTTGATATTTTCGGGGTTTGTTTAGCTTTACAATGGGCACCGACTGTGCCGCCGGCCAACCGGTTTATCAACAAACTGTACTGGCGGACGTACGACGTTGACGTATCTGGGAGAAGCCTCGAGTTGTGTTGTGTACTGGACTGGTTCCTAGATTTGTTACCAGTGTAAACCTCCGCTGATAAGTCTAAGGATTTCTCCATCTCTTTTTCTATCACAAATCATCTTGATAGTTGCATTTTGCTGTTGTGTTGCGTTTGAGAATTTTGCTCATCGTTCCTGTTCAGGGTTTAACTGGTCGCCAGTTAAACTTTGCGCATTGGATACGGTCGCTTGAATGGTTGACAAACATTTACTTAAATCAAGATCTAGCAGATTCTTGCGGCATATATCCTTGAATTTACTGACGTATTTCGGTACTATAACTTCTTTGTTTTCATGAAGCCGGAATCAAGCATTGTTTGAATTAAGTTGTTAGACATTTGTAATTATATTTCCTCAGGCAAAGTTTGTTTATTGTGAAAGGAGTGTAGGAAATATACACAGACAACACCATGACACATTATGAATTACACGGGTTACTATACTATGCACCACACATCGACCAACCACTGTCAGAACGATCGTTAGCAGAGTCTTGAGCTAATATATATATATATATATATATATATATATATATATATATATATATATATATATATATATATATATATATATATATATATTATCCCTGGGGATAGGGGAGAAAGAATACTTCCCACGTATTCCCTGCGTGTCGTAGAAGGCGACTAAAAGGGGAGGGAGCGGGGGGCTGGAAATCCTCCCCTCTCGTTTTTTTTTTAATTTTCCAAAAGAAGGAACAGAGAATTGGGCCAGGTGAGGGTATTCCCTCAAGGCCCAGTCCTCTGTTCTTAACGCTACCTCGCTAATGCGGGAAATGGCGAATAGTTTGAAAGAAAGATATATATATATATATATATATTCCTTGCACGCCTTTCACCCTCCTGCATGTTCAGGCCCCGATCACTCAAAATCTTTTTCACTCCATCTTTCCACCTCCAATTTGGTCTCCCACTTCTCGTTCCCTCCACCTCCGACACATATATCCTCTTGGTCAATCTTTCCTCACTCATTCTCTCCATGTGCCCAAACCATTTCAAAACACCCTCTTCTGCTCTCTCAACCACGCTCTTTTTATTTCCACACATCTCTCTTACCCTTACATTACTTACTCAATCAAACCACCTCACACCACATATTGTCCTCAAACATCTCATTTCCAGCACATCCACCCTCCTGCGCACAACTCTGTCCATAGCCCACGCCACGCAACCATACAACATTGTTGGATCCACTATTCCTTCAAACATACCCATTTTTGCTTTCCGAGATAATGTTCTCGACTTCCACACATTCTTCAAGGCTCCCAGGATTTTCGTCCCCTCCCCCACCCTATGATTCACTTCAGCTTCCATGGTTCCATCCGCTGCCAGATCCACTCCCAGATATCTAAAACACTTTACTTCCTCCAGCTTTTTTTCCATTCAAACTTGCCTCCCAATTGACTTGACCCTCAACCTACTGTACCTAATAACCTTGCTCTTATTCACATTTACTCTTAACTTTCTTCTTTCACACACTTTACCAAACTCAGTCACCAGCTTCTGCAGTTTCTCACATGAATCAGCCACCAGCGCTGTATCATCAGCGAACAACAACTGACTCACCTCCCAAGCTCTCTCATCCACAACAGACTGCATACTTGCCCCTCTTTCCAAAACTCTTGCATTCACCTCCCTAACAAATTAAACAACCATAGAGACATCACACACCCTTGCCGCAAACCTACATTCTCTGAGAACCAATCACTTGCCTCTCTTCCTACACATACACATGCCTTACATCCTCGATAAAAACTTTTCACTGCTTCTAACAACTTGCCTCCCACACCATATATTCTTAGTACCTTCCACAGAGCATCTCTATCAACTCTTATCATATGCCTTCTCCAGATCCATAAATGCTATATACAAATCCATTTGCTTTTCTAAGTATTTCTCACATACGTTCTTTAAAGCAAACACCTGATCCACACATCCTCTACCACTTCTGAAACCATATATATATATATATATATATATATATATATATATATATATATATATATATATATATATATATATATATATATAAAGAGGTGTTCGCTGGCACCAGTTGTCTGAAGACAGTTGTGTATAGCACCATTTGTGATGATGACTAGAGTCATGGATATTACGCCTCTCAGTTCTTTAGATTCTGGGAAACAAATGTATATAGTTTTCTGGCCATCTGATGTAGGGTCTTCAAGTAATTGACGAATGTTAGATTGACGGTTACTGTACGACTTTCGACGAGGTGGAGGATGACAGGACAAAGCGATCCTTGAGGGTCTGTTTACGCTAATCAAGCGAAATAAAAAAAAGAAAAAGAAAAAAGTAGATCTTGTAAATAGTCCTTACATTATTAACACTTGCATATCTAGTACATAAAAGGCATTTGAAAGACGCATTATTAATCTGAATTATCTTTTCCAGTGGGTTTTGTATTGTACTATACTATCTGAATTAGATTACAGTTTACTTAATCAGGACTTGATACTGTGTAGAGTTTGAACACTGTCTGGAGAGGAAAGTCTGAGTTTGAGACTACGAGATGAAGAATGTATATATTTTGCCCCATTACTTATTGCAAATGCACCGAGTCTGTTTTGGAAATGCTTTTGTAATACAAGGCCAGTGATGGACACTATTGGAGGTGTAAGTGCTGCGTATTCTGCCACAATTTTGACTGCATGATGTCTGAGCCTATCTTTCATCACATTCACACGTAAGAAAGTTTTAACTAACCACGAAGTTGGCTTTCTTGGAGTTGGTAGTCAGTGGGTGCTTACCTCTCATTTTATGATGGCTCGCTTTCACCGTTCTCACGCTGACCTGTTGAAGATACTGAGTAATTTGCGTTTTGGAATTAGAGTTAGAATGTGAAATAGGGATTAGATGTTCTTTGTGTTTTACACAGCGCCAGACAGTAAAAAGAGCGCGACTGGGATATTCTGCTGTAATCGTAATCTTCCCTAACCTAACCTAACGTGATGTATCCTAACGTAACCTTACCTAACCTAATTTAAAAACGTTTAGGGAGAAAAAATCCCAAACCCTGTCTATAAATGGCAGTCCGTGGAATACACACACACACACACACACACACACGTGGTACCAATAAGAGCATAAGAACCAGACAAAGGAAGCAGGCCTGCCGTTGCTACTGCTTGTCACATTAACCCTGGATCACCAGACGCCTGGCAGCGCAACCTTACACAAGCCTGCCTAGACATTCTCTATATTTTTCTCCCAAGTGTCGCCATAAGGCTTTAAACGAGGAAGCAACCCATTGATGCTGTATGATTTACGCGGCAGGCCCGCCAAAGGCTGTGCTGTTGTGTATTTTTTATGGCACTCCAAGGCAACCCCCTCACTCATGTTTCCATGTTTACATTTAATATCCTGGGCCATGTTTGTGTTTAGGGCTGGGAGTGTTTCCCACGCGAACGATGTACTGTGTTCGCCTTACGACTTGCATACAACTTTGTAAGTCGATTTCTCATTTGTTTTTTCCTTTTTTTTTTTCATGAGTTTCTCGACGTTCTACCATGATGAGTGTGAGCGGACCGCCTATAACTTTCGATCTCTCCCCTACAGTACGAGCTGCAGACGTTCACGGAGAAGCGGGAGACCTCTTGGGCGTTCACACCGTACGGCGGTGGCGACGTTGACGGACCGTCGAACGGGCCGGCGCCGCTACCCTGGGACGTGGAGGCCCACCCGGCCCACATGTTCCACGACGAGGTAAAGGTGGTGCAGGTGCCCCACACTGCCTCTGTTAAGGAGTGCCATCGCTGTAAGGGCACGGGATCCTTACAGTGCTCCGAGTGCCACGGCAAAGGCTGGGTGAGTGTATGTCTCAAAATAGCACGAATAGGTTCCTCTTAATCATAAGTTTTTGAATATGAGGAATTAAATCAACTGTTCGTAGGTCCGCCCATACACTTTACATATGGGTCCCGGTAGTACAAAAGGCCAATGTATGCGTGTTACCAACAGACACTTCCCCTCAGCTGTGTCGCTTTACGACTATTTTTGACAGTATCCCCCCTCCCCCCAATCACACACACACACACACACACACACACACACACACACACATATAACACCCCGTCCACAGACAAAACAGCATGTATCTATACATCTCCCTCAGCCTCTTCCCCAAAAGACACAGCAAGTGCTGAACAGCTCTGGCCCCCTTCCCCCAACACTCTCAATACACAGTTCTCCTCCAGGTGTGTGTGTGTCCCCGCCCTCCCTACAGATAGAGTACCCCCTTCTGCAGAAGTACCGTCTCGTCCCACAGACGCGGTGCCTCTCGTGCCATGGTGATGGGTGGTACACTGACTCTTCGGGTTATAAGGAGCGCTGCTTCTACTGCCAGTCGTCAACGCACGGCCACGGTCGCCAGGACTGCCTCAAGTGTAACGCCAAAGGCCGCGTCGCTTGCCCACCTTGTGATAGTTACGGCCAGATCCGCTGCTTCATACGCCTCACTATTACATGGTCAGTCAACGCTGGCTCTTGCTGGGTCAGTAGTGATGCAGTGGATCATTAGTGACACAGTGAGTTCATAGTGTTACATGAGTCATTAGTGTCACAGTGGGTCAGGAGCCTCACAGTGGGTCAGCAGTGTCACAGTGGGTCGGCAGTGCCACAATGGGTCATTAGTGTCAGTGGGTCAGCAGTGGGTAGCAAGTGCAGGGTCATGTCACATCTGTCCTTACTTAAGAGTCCAACCTAGCTACGTAACCACTCCACTCCCCGCTGACCCTCCCCCTTGGTACAATATGGTATCGAACCCGGATCTCCCATATCAAGTGACAGACACGCCACACTCGGCCACTAAGCTTGAGAGTGGATGTATAGATCGACGAAACAATTTAGGCAAGACTGAATATAAGCCACATTGTTCTGAAAGTGGAAAACTGTTATTTCTTCATTCCTTTACAAAGATTTTTTATTTATAGATTACTCTTGCATGCAAGAGCGGACGTCACTTAAACGGAGTATTTTATACGGAAGTAATTCTATTCGTCACATTTTTATATATTTTCTCTCCCCGAATGTCATATTGGATTAACAACAGTGTTTACAGTTTACTGTGTTTAAATGTACTTGACACTTGCAGGAAAGTGAACACGTCAGAACACATCGTGAGGAAGGGAGGCTTGCCTGAGGCCCGAGTCAAGGAAGTTTCAGGCCAGGTCGCCTTCGAGGAAGAGGGAGCTCGCATCTTCCCTCTGACGCAGTTCCCAGACAACACCATCAACCTGGCGTCGGCCCAGCTGGTCAACAACCACAAGAACGCCTTCCACGATGAACGGATCTATGCACAGGTGGGTTGGGTATAGGATGCTCCACCTACCCTTTCATTAAGGACTTAGGGTCAGTGACTGGTACGTTTTGACTAATTAAAATAACTGAGGTAGCATAAGTCCAAAGCTCTTAGTGAAGACACAGCTTCGTGGGAAATGTGATGATTCACGTATTGTCAGAAAATTGTAATTGTGAGGCAGCTAGTCCACTTTTGATATAGATAAATGATTATTGGACAGCCCTAAGCATATATACCGAACATTTTTGTTAGATTAGCAGTATCCAAGTATGCAGTGATGAACTGTATTTAATTTGAATAAGACTAGCAAAGATTACGAGCGTTACTGGGTAAGGCCAGATACTGATTTACTGGGGAAATCTAGATGCTAATTAACAGGAGGCAGATTGAGAAGTTGAATAGCACCTCTGGGCGGGATGAGTGACAGTTGCTCCAATTGAACACGTACATGATAAGCCAAGATTCATTACTATGTACGTGAAACTGCTGCACTTTGAGTCGTTGTTCACTTTTCCTCTGCCTCCCATTTTATCGATTTACATATTATATATATATATATATATATATATATATATATATATATATATATATATATATATATATATATATATATATGTATATATATACATATATATAAATAGTGAAGTTGGAGAAAAATGTAGCTTAGACATTGAAGCTTATTGATACAGTGGTGAAATTGATGAGAACTGCTATTGACGTTTGTGTGAATAAATTGTACATTTCCTTTTCCATAGCCAGAGGTTGAACCAGTATGTGACATTCATTTTTTTCATTCATTTCAAGCTAAAAGTTTGTTTTCTAAATTGTTTCTTACATTTTTCATATGTATATATATGTATGTGTGTGTGTGTGTGTGTGTATGTGCGTATGTGTGTGTATGTGTGTGTGTGTATATGTATATATATATGTATATTATCCCTGGGGATAGGGGTGAAAGAATACTTCCCACGTATTCCTCGCGTGTCGTAGAAAGCGACTTGAGGGGACGGGAGCGGGGGGCCGGAAATCCTCCCCTCCTTGTATTAACTTTCTAAAATGGGAAACAGAAGAAGGAGTCACGCGGGGAGTGATCATCCTCCTCGAAGGCTCAGAGTGGGGTGCCTAAATGTGTGTGGATGTAACCAAGATGTGAAAAAAGGAGAGATAGGTAGTATGTTTGAGGAAAGGAACCTGGATGTTTTGGCTCTGAGTGAAACGAAGCTCAAGGGTAAAGGGGAAGAGTGGTTTGGAAATGTCTGGGGAGTGAAGTCAGGGGTTAGTGAGAGGACAAGAGCAAGGGAAGGAGTAGCAATACTCCTGAAACAGGAGTTGTGGGAGTATGTGATAGAATGTAAGAAAGTAAATTCTCGATTAATATGGGTAAGATTGAAAGTTGATGGAGAGAGGTGGGTGATTATTGGTGCATATGCACCTGGGCATGAGAAGAAAGATCATGAGAGGCAAGTGTTTTGGGAGCAGCTGAATGAGTGTGTTAGCGGTTTTGATGCACGAGACCGGGTTATAGTGATGGGTGATTTGAATGCAAAGGTGAGTAATGTGGCAGTTGAGGGAATAATTGGTATGCATGGGGTGTTCAGTGTTGTAAATGGAAATGGTGAAGAGCTTCTAGATTTATGTGCTGAAAAAGGACTGATGATTGGGAATACCTGGTTTAAAAAGCGAGATATACATAAGTATACTTATGTAAGTAGGAGAGATGGCCAGAGAGCGTTATTGGATTACGTGTTAATTGACAGGCGTGCGAAAGAGAGACTTTTGGATGTTGGTGTGCTGAGAGGTGCAACTGGAGGGATGTCTGATCATTATCTTGTGGAGGCTAAGGTGAAGATTAGTATGGGTTTTCAGAAGGGAGGAGTGAATGTTGGGGTGAAGAAGGTGGTGAGAGTAAGTGAGCTTGGGAAGGAGACCTGTGTGGGGAAGTACCAGGAGAGACTGTGTACAGAATGGAAAAAGGTGAGAACAATGGAAGTAAGGGGAGTGGGGGAGGAATGGGATGTATTTGGGGAATCAGTGATGGATTGCGCAAAAGATGCTTGTGGCATGAGAAGAGTGGGAGGTGGGCTGTTTAGAAAGGGTAGTGAGTGGTGGGATGAAGAAGTAAGAGTATTAGTGAAAGAGAAGAGAGAGGCATTTGGACGATTTTTGCAGGGAAAAATGCAATTGAGTGGGAGAAGTATAAAAGAAAGAGACAGGAGGTCAAGAGAAAGGTGCAAGAGGTGAAAAAGAGGGCAAATGAGAGTTGGGGTGAGAGACTATCAGTAAATTTTAGGGAGAATAAGAAGATGTTCTGGAAGGAGGTAAATAGGGTGCGTGGGACAGGGGAGCAAATGGGAACTTCAGTGAAGGGCGTAAATGGGGAGGTGATAACAAGTAGTGGTGATGTGAGAAGGAGATGGAATGAGTATTTTGAAGGTTTGTTGAATGTGTCTGATGACAGAGTGGCAGATATAGGGTGTTTTGGTCGAGGTGGTGTGCAAAGTGAGAGGGTTAGGGAAAATGATTTGGTAAACAGAGAAGAGGTAGTAAAAGCTTTGCGGAAGATGAAAGCCGGCAAGGCAGCGGGTTTGGATGGTATTGCAGTGGAATTTATTAAAAAAGGGGGTGACTGTATTGTTGACTGGTTGGTAAGGTTATTTAATGTATGTATGACTCATGGTGAGGTGCCTGAGGATTGGCGGAATGCGTGCATAGTGCCATTGTACAAAGGCAAAGGGGATAAGAGTGAGTGCTCAAATTACAGAGGTATAAGTTTGTTGAGTATTCCTGGTAAATTATATGGGAGGGTATTGATTGAGAGGGTGAAGGCATGTACAGAGCATCAGATTGGGGAAGAGCAGTGCGGTTTCAGAAGTGGTAGAGGATGTGTGGATCAGGTGTTTGCTTTGAAGAATGTATGTGAGAAATACTTAGAAAAGCAAATGGATTTGTATGTAGCATTTATGGATCTGGAGAAGGCATATGATAGAGTTGATAGAGATGCTCTGTGGAAGGTATTAAGAATATATGGTGTGGGAGGCAAGTTGTTAGAAGCAGTGAAAAGTTTTTATCGAGGATGTAAGGCATGTGTACGTGTAGGAAGAGAGGAAAGTGATTGGTTCTCAGTGAATGTAGGTTTGCGGCAGGGGTGTGTGATGTCTCCATGGTTGTTTAATTTGTTTATGGATGGGGTTGTTAGGGAGGTAAATGCAAGAGTCCTGGAAAGAGGGGCAAGTATGAAGTCTGTTGGGGATGAGAGAGCTTGGGAAGTGAGTCAGTAGTTGTTCGCTGATGATACAGCGCTGGTGGCTGATTCATGTGAGAAACTGCAGAAGCTGGTGACTGAGTTTGGTAAAGTGTGTGGAAGAAGAAAGTTAAGAGTAAATGTGAATAAGAGCAAGGTTATTAGGTACAGTAGGGTTGAGGGTCAAGTCAGTTGGGAGGTAAGTTTGAATGGAGAAAAACTGGAGGAAGTGAAGTGTTTTAGATATCTGGGAGTGGATCTGGCAGCGGATGGAACCATGGAAGCGGAAGTGGATCATAGGGTGGGGGAGGGGGCGAAAATTCTGGGAGCCTTGAAGAATGTGTGGAAGTCGAGAACATTATCTCGGAAAGCAAAAATGGGTATGTTTGAAGGAATAGTGGTTCCAACAATGTTGTATGGTTGCGAGTCGTGGGCTATGGATAGAGTTGTGCGCAGGAGGATGGATGTGCTGGAAATGAGATGTTTGAGGACAATGTGTGGTGTGAGGTGGTTTGATCGAGTAAGTATCGTAAGGGTAAGAGAGATGTGTGGAAATAAAAAGAGCGTGGTTGAGAGAGCAGAAGAGGGAGTTTTGAAATGGTTTGGGCACATGGAGAGAATGAGTGAGGAAAGCTTGACCAAGAGGATATATGTGTCGGAGGTGGAGGGAACGAGGAGAAGTGGGAGACCAAATTGGAGGTGGAAAGATGGAGTGAAAAAGATTTTGTGTGATCGGGGCCTGAACATGCAGGAGGGTGAAAAGGGCAAGGAATAGAGTGAATTGGAGCGATGTGGTATACCGGGGTTGACGTGCTGTCAGTGGATTGAATCAGGTCATGTGAAGCGTCTGTGGTAAACCATGGAAAGCTGTGGACGTATGTATATACATGTGTATGGGGGTGGGTTGGGCCATTTCTTTCGTCTGTTTCCTTGCGCTACCTTGCAAACGCGGGAGACAGCGACAAAGAAAAAAAAAAAAATATATATATATATATATATATATATATATATATATATATATATATATATATATATATATATATTTATATATATAGCATTTATGGATCTGGAGAAGGCATATGATAGAGTTGATAGAGATGCTCTGTGGAAGGTATTAAGAATATATGGTGTGGGAGGCAAGTTGTTAGAAGCAGTGAAAAGTTTTTATCGAGGATGTAAGGCATGTGTACGTGTAGGAAGAGAGGAAAGTGATTGGTTCTCAGTGAATGTAGGTTTGCGGCAGGGGTGTGTGATGTCTCCATGGTTGTTTAATTTGTTTATGGATGGGGTTGTTAGGGAGGTGAATGCAAGAGTTTTGGAAAGAGGGGCAAGTATGAAGTCTGTTGGGGATGAGAGAGCTTGGGAAGTGAGTCAGTTGTTGTTCGCTGATGATACAGCGCTGGTGGCTGATTCATGTGAGAAACTGCAGAAGCTGGTGACTGAGTTTGGTAAAGTGTGTGAAGAAGAAAGTTAAGAGTAAATGTGAATAAGAGCAAGGTTATTAGGTACAGTAGGGTTGAGGGTCAAGTCAGTTGGGAGGTGAGTTTGAATGGAGAAAAACTGGAGGAAGTGAAGTGTTTTAGATATCTGGGAGTGGATCTGGCAGCGGATGGAACCATGGAAGCGGAAGTGGATCATAGGGTGGGGGAGGGGGCGAAAATTCTGGGAGCCTTGAAGAATGTGTGGAAGTCGAGAACATTATCTCGGAAAGCAAAAATGGGTATGTTTGAAGGAATAGTGGTTCCAACAATGTTGTATGGTTGCGAGTCGTGGGCTATGGATAGAGTTGTGCGCAGGAGGATGGATGTGCTGGAAATGAGATGTTTGAGGACAATGTGTGGTGTGAGGTGGTTTGATCGAGTAAGTAACGTAAGGGTAAGAGAGATGTGTGGAAATAAAAAGAGCGTGGTTGAGAGAGCAGAAGAGGGAGTTTTGAAATGGTTTGGGCACATGGAGAGAATGAGTGAGGAAAGCTTGACCAAGAGGATATATGTGTCGGAGGTGGAGGGAACGAGGAGAAGAGGGAGACCAAATTGGAGGTGGAAAGATGGAGTGAAAAAGATTTTGTGTGATCGGGGCCTGAACATGCAGGAGGGTGAAAGGAGGGCAAGGAATAGAGTGAATTGGAGCGATGTGGTATACCGGGGTTGACGTGCTGTCAGTGGATTGAATCAGGTCATGTGAAGCGTCTGTGGTAAACCATGGAAAGCTGTGGACGTATGTATATACATGTGTATGGGGGTGGGTTGGGCCATTTCTTTCGTCTGTTTCCTTGCGCTACCTTGCAAACGCGGGAGACAGCGACAAAGAAAAAAAAAAAAATATATATATATATATATATATATATATATATATATATATATATATATATATATATATATATTTATATATATAGCATTTATGGATCTGGAGAAGGCATATGATAGAGTTGATAGAGATGCTCTGTGGAAGGTATTAAGAATATATGGTGTGGGAGGCAAGTTGTTAGAAGCAGTGAAAAGTTTTTATCGAGGATGTAAGGCATGTGTACGTGTAGGAAGAGAGGAAAGTGATTGGTTCTCAGTGAATGTAGGTTTGCGGCAGGGGTGTGTGATGTCTCCATGGTTGTTTAATTTGTTTATGGATGGGGTTGTTAGGGAGGTGAATGCAAGAGTTTTGGAAAGAGGGGCAAGGATGAAGTCTGTTGGGGATGAGAGAGCTTGGGAAGTGAGTCAGTTGTTGTTCGCTGATGATACAGCGCTGGTGGCTGATTCATGTGAGAAACTGCAGAAGCTGGTGACTGAGTTTGGTAAAGTGTGTGAAAGAAGAAAGTTAAGAGTAAATGTGAATAAGAGCAAGGTTATTAGGTACAGTAGGGTTGAGGGTCAAGTCAGTTGGGAGGTGAGTTTGAATGGAGAAAAACTGGAGGAAGTGAGGTGTTTTAGATATCTGGGAGTGGATCTGGCAGCGGATGGAAACATGGAAGCGGAAGTGGATCATAGGGTGGGGGAGGGGGCGAAAATTCTGGGAGCCTTGAAGAATGTGTGGAAGTCGAGAACATTATCTCGGAAAGCAAAAATGGGTATGTTTGAAGGAATAGTGGTTCCAACAATGTTGTATGGTTGCGAGGCGTGGACTATGGATAGAGTTGTGCGCAGGAGGATGGATGTGCTGGAAATGAGATGTTTGAGGACAATGTGTGGTGTGAGGTGGTTTGATCGAGTAAGTAACGTAAGGGTAAGAGAGATGTGTGGAAATAAAAAGAGCGTGGTTGAGAGAGCAGAAGAGGGTGTTTTGAAATGGTTTGGTCACATGGAGAGAATGAGTGAGGAAAGATTGACCAAGAGGATATATGTGTCGGAGGTGGAGGGAACGAGGAGAAGAGGGAGACCAAATTGGAGGTGGAAAGATGGAGTGAAAAAGATTTTGTGTGATCGGGGCCTGAACATGCAGGAGGGTGAAAGGAGGGCAAGGAATAGAGTGAATTGGAGCGATGTGGTATGCCGGGGTTGACGTGCTGTCAGTGGATTGAATGAAGTCATGTGAAGCGTCTGGGGTAAACCATGGAAAGCTGTGTAGGTATGTATATTTGCGTGTGTGGACGTATGTATATACATGTGTATGGGGGTGGGTTGGGCCATTTCTTTCGTCTGTTTCCTTGCACTACCTCGCAAACGCGGGAGACAGCGACAAAGCAAAAAAAAAAAAAAATATATATATATATATATATATATATATATATATATATATATATATATATATATATATATATATATATATATATAATTATATATATATATATATATATATATATATATATATATTTTTTTTTTTTTTTTTTTTTTTTTTTATACTTTGTCGCTGTCTCCCGCGTTTGCGAGGTAGCGCAAGGAAACAGACGAAAGAAATGGCCCCCCCCCCCCATACACATGTACATACACACGTCCACACACGCAAATATACATACCTACACAGCTTTCCATGGTTTACCCCAGACGCTTCACATGCCTTGCTTCAATCCACTGACAGCACGTCAACCCCTGTATACCACATGACTCCAATTCACTCTATTTCTTGCCCTCCTTTCACCCTCCTGCATGTTCAGGCCCCGATCACACAAAATCTTTTTCACTCCATCTTTCCACCTCCAATTTGGTCTCCCTCTTCTCCTCGTTCCCTCCACCTCCGACACATATATCCTCTTGGTCAATCTCTCCTCACTCATTCTCTCCATGTGCCCAAACCATTTCAAAACACCCTCTTCTGCTCTCTCAACCACGCTCTTTTTATTTCCACACATCTCTCTTACCCTTACGTTACTTACTCGATCAAACCACCTCACACCACACATTGTCCTCAAACATCTCATTTCCAGCACATCCATCCTCCTGCGCACATCTCTATCCATAGCCCACGCCTCGCAACCATACAGCATTGTTGGAACCACTATTCCCTCAAACATACCCATTTTTGCTTTCCGAGATAATGTTCTCGACTTCCACACATTTTTCAAGGCTCCCAAAATTTTCGCCCCCTCCCCCACCCTATGATCCACTTCCGCTTCCATGGTTCCATCCGCTGACAGATCCACTCCCAGATATCTAAAACACTTCACTTCCTCCAGTTTTTCTCCATTCAAACTCACCTCCCAATTGACTTGACCCTCACCCCTACTGTACCTAATAACCTTGCTCTTATTCACATTTACTCTCAACTTTCTTCTTCCACACACTTTACCAAACTCAGTCACCAGCTTCTGCAGTTTCTCACATGAATCAGCCACCAGCGCTGTATCATCAGCGAACAACAATATACCTGTGTAGGTATGTATATTTGCGTGTGTGGACGTATGTATATACATGTGTATGGGGGTGGTTTGGGCCATTTCTTTCGTCTGTTTCCTTGCGCTACCTCGCAAACGCTGGAGACAGCGGAAAAAAAAAGAAAAAAAAAAAAAATATATATATATATATATATATATATATATATATATATATATATATATATATATATATAGTCAATTGGGAGGTAAGTTTGAATGGAGAAAAACTGGAGGAAGTAAAGTGTTTTAGATATCTGGGAGTGGATCTGGCAGCGGATGGAACCATGGAAGCGGAAGTGAATCATAGGGTGGGGGAGGGGGCGAAAATCCGGGGAGCCTTGAAGAATGTGTGGAAGTCGAGAACATTATCTCGGAAAGCAAAAATGGGTATGTTTGAAGGAATAGTTGTTCCAACAATGTTTTATGGTTGCGAGGCGTGGGCTATGGATAGAGTTGTGCGCAGGAGGGTGGATGTGCTGGAAATGAGATGTTTGAGGACAATGTGTGGTGTGAGGTGGTTTGATCGAGTAAGTAATGTAAGGGTAAGAGAGATGTGTGAAAATAAAAAGAGCGTGGTTGAGAGAGCAGAAGAGGGTGTTTTGAAATGGTTTGGGCACATGGAGAGAATGAGTGAGGAAAGATTGACCAAGAGGATATATGTGTCGGAGGTGGAGGGAACGAGGAGAAGTGGGAGATCAAATTGGAGGTGGAAAGATGGAATGGAAAAGATTTTGTGTGATCGGGGCCTGAACATGCAGGAGTGTGAAAGGAGGGCAAGGAACAGAGTGAATTGGATCGATGTGGTATACCGGGGTTGACGTGCTGTCATTGGATTGAATCAGGGCATGTGAAGCGTCTGGGGTAAACCATGGAAAGTTGTGTGGGGCCTGGATGTGGAAAGGGAGCTGTGGTTTCGGGTATTATTGCATGACAGCTAGAGACTGAGTGTGAACGAATGTGGCCTTTGTTGTCTTTTCCTAGTGCTACCTCGCACGCATGAGGGGGGAGGGGGATGGTATTCCATGTGTGGCGAGGTGGCGATGGGAATGAATAAAGGCAGTGTGAATTGTGTGCATGGGTATATATGTATGTTTGTGTGTGTGTATATATATGTGTACATTGAGATGTATGGGTGTGTATATTTGCGTGTGTGGACGTGTATGTATATATATTGTGCATGGGGGTGGGTTGGGCCATTTCTTTCGTGTTTCCTTGCGCTACCTCGCAAACGCTGGAGACAGCGACAAAGCAAAATAAATAATAATGATAAATATATATATATATATATATATATATATATATATATATATATATATATATATATATATATATATATATATATATCATCCCTGGGGATAGGGGAGAAGGAATACTTCCCACGCATTCCCCGCATGTCTTAGAAGGCGACTAAAGGGGACGGGAGCGGGGGGCTAGAATCCCTCCCCTCCTTGTATTCTAACTTTCTAAAACGGGAAACGGAAGGAGTCATGCGGGGAATGCTCATCCTTCTCGAAGGCTTAGACTGGGGTGTCTAAATGTGTGTGGATGTAACCAGGATAAGAAAAAGGAGAGATAGGTAGTATGTTTGAAGAAAGGAACCTGGATGTTTTGGCTCTCAGTGAAACGAAGCTCAAGGGTAATGGGGAAGAGTGGTTTAGGAATGTCTTGGGAGTAAAGTCAGGGCTTGGTGAGAGGACAAGAGCAATAGAAGGAGTAGCACTACTCCTGAAGCAGGAGTTGTGGGAGTATGTGATAGAGTGTAAGAAAGTAAACTCTAGATTGATATGGGTAAAACTAAAAGTGGATTGAGAGTGATGGGTGATTATTGGTGCTTATGCACCTGGTCATGAGAAGAAAGATCATGAAAGGCAAGTGTTTTGGGAGAAGCTGAGTGAGTGTGTTAGCAGCTTTGATGCACGAGACCGGGTTATAGTGATGGGTGATTTGAATGTAAAGGTGAGTAATGTGGCAGTTGAGGGTATAATTGGTGGACATGGGGTGTTCAGTGTTGTAAAGGGAAATGGTGAAGAGCTTGTAGATTTGTGTGATGTAAAAGAACTGGTGATTGGGAATACCTGGTTTAAAAAGAGAGATATGTAGGACACATGGCCAGAGAGCATTATTGGATTACGTGTTAATTGATAGGCGCGTGAAAGAGAGACTTCTGGATGTTAATGTGCTGAGAGTAGCAACTTGAAGGATGTCTGATCACTATCTTATGGAGGCGAAGGTGAAGATTTGTGGAGGTTTTCAGAAAAGAATAGAAAATGGGGTGAAGAGAGTGGGTCGATAAATTGGTAACTGGCTTAGACTAGGGTGTGTGTGTTGTGCGCAGATACACATGGGAGTAAAGACGTGATGCATACACACACGCGAGTGTAAAATTCTCTTCCCTTAACACACAAATAGTAATCACAAAATATCAAGATTACGTCTGCTTTTAAACTAATCGTAGGAGAAACATTCGCATGTCTCCGGTGTGATTGTTCGCAGTCTTTGTTGCCAAATAGATTGATCGGGTCAAATTCCCAGATTTCTTGACTCATCCAAAATTCCATCATATACAAGGGGCACGCCAATGATTTGACCGTATTATTTTCGGAGGGAAATGACATCCGTGATGGCTGTTTCCTCTGCCAGAGCTACATCTAAAACATTTACAGCCCAAAATAAATTTGTATCTGAAATGCATCAAATCACCGAACAACTGGGAGAGAGTCGTTTTGATACAGTACACGTGTTGACAGTCATGGCTCTACGCACACCCACACGTAACGATACACAGCTGCGTAAATACAAAAATACAGAGGATGCTGAGGAGAAAAGATATTTTTCAACAATTTTAGGCGCTTGTCTCCTCATATGTAGAGAGAACGCTATAGGGACAGTTGCTTTTTGAATTGCGTCATCAGTACATTTCTTCTAGTTTGCTAACAGCATCCGCCTTCATCTGAGTGCTTAGGACACTTTAAAGCTAGGCTTAGAGAGCTTGCCTAAGGCCAAGAAATGAGCACATGGGAAGCCAGTGTGACGGCCAAGAAAGCCCACTCGCACGCTGCTAAGAGAATATCGAGGACTGTTGTCGATTGACAAGATTGGAGCGGGCGATTCAAACTTCGAAAAAAATGGGATGATATTGAGATATATTCAGTTGTTAAACTCAAAGTGCTAAATGAAAATGCTCTAAAGTAGTCTAAAGTCTTCAGAATATGAGAATGACTCCTTTGAAGTTAGAGATAACGTCATGCAAAAGTTGAAGGGTCTTACTACTAGTGGTGTTCAAAACACCATATCTTGATATTGATAGTCTGTCCAAGCCAAAACTGCCCAACCTTCAGCTTAAGTTTTGGTGGAAGGAATTATAGAATGGGTTCCCCTTTCGGGGTTCCTTAAAGTCACTCTTGGGATCTATAGTGTCCTTAGCATCTCCCTGAAGGTGATACATCTGGGTCTATTGATGAGCCTCCCTGTAAAGGTGACACACCTGTTGATACGCTTCCCCGTAAAGGTGACACACCTGTGTCTGTTGATGAACTTTCTCTTAAGGTGACACACCTGGGTCTGGTGATGGGCTCCTTCAAAAGATGACACACCTAGATTCTATTGATGGGCACCAAATCTTACACCAGGTGGAGAGAACACGGTGGTGGAGCGGCTAGGCTTCGAGTACTGGTGCGTGGCCTAACTTGACAACTAAGGAAATGCGGGAGTATAGTGTTATACCAAGAACGATGTGGTTTGTTAGTACGCAAAACACATGAACGTCAACGAAATAACGAGTATTTCAAAACGGTCTAGAATGAGCGTGGCTGCACTGTGGACATGCCTGTTAGTAAGATGATCCATTGGTGAGAATATTCAGCGTAAATGAAATGTCTCTCGACAATCACTGGTTAGCCGGGTACACTGCTTTTGAATGAAGCTGTTAGGTACTGCCAATAATGGATTTGTGAATGCCAGCTTCAGTGACTGGAAGGATAGTGGTGAAAGAACTCCATTACGCGACCAAACCGTCATAATCGTGCAGTGATAAATGCCGCCAAGTACGAAAAAAAAAAATTCGCATCGACCATGACGTTCAAAATTAGATTTATGCGCCGACAACTGCAGGTAAAATGTAGTAGTGTTTCCTTAGTGTATGATAACTGAACGGAGGGCTGCATCTCGCTGGTGTTCTGTTCTGGTGTATTGGAACTGAACGCAGGGCGTGACGCATTCTTGACATGCAGGCTCAGGCTAGTATAAAGAAGGGATGTATAAACTATTCGTCAAGAACTGTGTGAGGAACTGATTCAGATCATGTGGGAAAAAAGTAGATGTGCGAATTGATCTAACTAAAACAGCTGGATACTAATTCAGTATCTGAGGATTCGTGTGAAAACAAAGCTCATATAGATCATCTTACAGTAGCTTTGTAGTACCTCCGAGTCATTCGGACGCTAGGTAGAGAGAGAGAGAGAGAGAGAGAGAGAGAGAGAGAGAGAGAGAGAGAGAGAGAGAGACGCAAATCTGTCTTTTCTTTAAGGTGTTGGGCTCGACATACAGGACTGCCGTGGCCTGGCCAGATCAGTGACTAATAGCACTATAACATGTCGTTACAAGGGATACAGGGGCAAGTATGCTACAGTTTCTTGCGGTAGGCCATAGCGTTATTTGTACGAGCACTACACATCTTCCCTGGCTCCACTGGCCTGTATAAGAAACTAAAAGAGAGTCTTGAAAAAAAGGTCCCTTCCATTTCAGTGCCGAAGAAAGTGAGCGACACAGGTTGGTCGTGTTGTGGAATTGCTTGTCAAGCGCTAGTTAGTCTGTGAAAATATCTTGGGCATTTTGCTGAGGATGTCAAGAGACTGTCTTGGGAGGCCAGAATGTGACGGTACTGCACGAGGAATGTATGATCATATGAGTCAACTTCTGAGGAAATTTTGCAAAATTCTGGAATCTTATCTTCCAGCGCTTCACCAACAGCAGCAAAACTCTGCAGACATTGCATGTAAATCTGAATGCCTTGGATGGTATCTTGAAGTCACTCGTAGATTTTGTCCAGAAACACCTTGATAAACCTGACGAATTTGAAGGCGCTTTTGGCAAGGGCTCTTTCAGGACCCGAAGAACGGTGTCGTGGAACGGCGTCCAGCTGGTCGTGTTAATATGCTTTCCTAGCCGCTTGGCTATGGTCGGCAAGAAGCTGTAGCTTTGAGCTGACACCGAAGGACGCTTCCCATACTAGGACCTTTCAGCAGTGTATTGACAGGCCCTGTGGAATGCCTGGTAGCTCGGCTAGGAGCCTACAGCAAAGTATGTTATCTGTTTTAGATTCTGTATAACTTTTCCAACAGTGAATCTCTATTCCAATAATGCTGCAGATATGTTATCAGATTCCTACAAACGTATACCTGTTATCAATTCCAGTGTTAAACTATATAGTTCCGGTCATTATCTTCGGTGTTTTTGTATCAGAAAAAAAATAAGGACTTTGGTTTGGAGGAATTTATTTTAAACGTCATACTTAACAACGATGTTCACATTACTTTTCCGAACACAAAAGTGTTGATCTGCTTTACATCAGCTGATGATCCACGTATGTTACAATGGACGACCTTTCCCTGAAAAATGATGGTGATCAAAAGCTTACACCGGACTACTTTGACTAAAAGTCGTATAAAAAAAATATTGAGTGGTTGACTCTCACATACTACGCAGTCGTGATTACAAGAACATTGCTCACATTTCCCAGCCCTAAAGTTATGCATGGCATTTCTCTGAATTATATGAAATACAGAATTGAACGGGCCGCCATCAGGAAAAGGCCCGTGTCGGACCAACAGGTCCGACGATCTTAACAACATCCTTTATTTTTAACATGGTCTTCAAGGGCGTGACGGAGATTTTTCTTGGATTTGGTACATTGACCCATTAAATAAAATACTCTTGTTTATTGTAGATTCGAATGAATGCTGTTTGATACAACCAATAACCTGTCCAATACAAACTGTGCTTCCACTTGAGGAAGGTTGGAAATGCTCACAAAGAAATTTGAACCACAATTTTTTACCAGGATATCTTTGAAGGGACATCATCCCATAAAGACTCACGAAATTTATGAAAATACGCACGCTCGATTTTACAGGGCTGACGTGCTGCTAAGTATGTAAGTGTCCCGTGACTTCAACGTAATTTAGAAAACAGTGTAGGAGGTCCCTGGTACTCCTGAGTCAGTCGATGACTTGGGAATTATACTGGAAGGTACGAGATGATAGGTTAAATTTTGGCCGCTGAGGAGACAGTGGTATTTGATCACCATTCAAAGTTCTCCCGACCTTTTGAAAAAAAAAAATGATTATCATTAATGAGTACAGACTTGTTTCAAGAAGTAGGTTTTGCTTGGTTCCCTCTCGGGAAGGTTCCAAGGATCAGACTTTAAAGGCACTGGATGAAGATAACCGAAGTAATATGACTTGAACAAAAAAGAACCTTCTTCGCCGTGATACAATTCATGCAAAAATATTTACCATTGGCTCGAAATGTGATGGTGTAGTTTTTGCTATAGTTACTGAACAAGCTCCTAAAGCAAAACTAACAAAAGAATCTTCCTTATATTCTTCAGATATGTGTGGTATTCAGGCTGTACTTCGGTGATGAACTAAGTAATTTCCAGAATTTTGCCATCACTGCGGTTGCTAGATCGCACTCCAGGCCATGTCACCTTGTGGTCCGGTGCGTCCCATAGAATCCACTGACATTACTGGGTAGGATTCTGATGTGTGGAGATGAAGCAAGATGGTAAGGCTACAACAAAAACGTATAGCAATTTGAATATGCTTCATGGAGATTGTAATAGCCGAATGAATAATTGTTGGGTGTGACTGTCAAAGCTACACGGGATGTACGATGTTAGGAAGATGTATTTTACGTGAAGTTCGATGTTCAGGAAGATGCACATTAAATACAATGTTTAGAAAGATGTACTATACGTGAAGTGCAGTGTTAAGGAAGATGTACTGTATATGAAGTAGTGTTAAGGAAGATGCACTCATCATTTAAGTACGATGTTTATGAAGATGTAGTCTGTGTGAAGTACATTGTTCAGGTAGATGTGCTCTACATGAGGTACATTGTTCAGGAAGTACTATGCACTGACACAAATGTGGCCTCCTTCACTGGGATAACCACATGAAACTGGTGTAAAAAGTCGAAAGGAGTGGAACAAGATTTATCACCAGATCTAGATGGACTGAGATGCTAAGAGAGTAGGGAAAGCCTCAATCTGCCAACCTTGTCAGCAAGAAGAAGGAAAAAGGATAACTATGTATGAATTTTTAAGAACTCATTGAAATATTGATGCAGAACAGTTCTTTGAAAATGTACTAGAAAAAGAATTCAGAACAAGAGGGCGCAACTGGAAGTTGAGCAAATGTATGGAGGGACATTTGGAAACATCTCTCCAGCAGCAAAGTTGTGGGTGGACTCGGGGGATATTGCTGAGTGAGGAGTATTTATATGCAAAGACAATTGGAAAAGTTGTTAATCTATGTGGTAAGATCACTGTGATAAAGAGGTGAGGCCCTCCACGGGTATAATGCTCTCTTCCTGTGTGCACATATTGATAATAGATAGATAGGTAACAACAGGAGACAAACAATCTTTGACTACATGCTCAGTGCCCTGATCTGACAGGACATCACCACAAGAAAACGAGAACTTATCACCAACAGATCACTGCAGGCTGAGACCTCTTGTTGTGAAAATGTTCATGAAGCTAAATAAGAACATTGATAAGACCTCTTTACACACAACTTGGCACTTGCTTTACTTTTCATATAAAAACCAATTTGTCACTTTCATGCCTTAAGTCATCGAAATACATTTAAGTTAAAGTTCACCAAGTGTCTTTTGTATGAAGTAATGGCTAATATTTAGGAAAACTTGAAGTCTTATTTTTTGATATTTTGTTATCCTGTATACTTGCAAAAGTGGTCAATCATCCAGTATTCAGAAGTTTTCAGTGTGTAATGTCAGATTGTCTACATTCTTTTCCATTAAGTACTCTTTCTTTTGTAGACTACATTGACTTTTTCACTTTCCTTTTTCCTCACTGCAACCCACAACTCACAAAGATGCTGTACACCATTGTTATTCCTGCTTTCACAAGGTAGCATCAGGAAGACAAAAAAAAAAAAGTGCTTAGCATGGACATCTAGTCTGCAGCTGTCAAGCCTCCCATACACACTATTCTTTAGTTTACCATGAATGTTTTGTATGTCTTAGTTCAGGCCACTATCAGCATATTGCCCCACATAATACCTTCCATACATATTACATTAAGTTTGGCAGATATTAGCCAAGTGTTATATATATTTTACTTTAGTCACCACAGAAACTGATGTTTAACATGACTAAATTTTCAGTGGGCAGCAAGAAATACTGCAGCTGTGCATGTGCACGTGCACTGGGCTTTCTTTCATCACCAGTAGGGATCTGGTCAGGGATAAGGCTGTTAGGATAGGTTTGAGTTTGAGGTTTTGTCTTCTTTTAATCCGTCATATGATTTCAATCCTGCCCTTCATTTTTTATAATGGGTATAAGATTGTGTGGATGTTAGGTTATGAGATTTGCACACTATAAAAACCTCATTTGACTCATTTGGTTCATTGTCATAGTGAGGCTAAATAGCACCTTTTTTGTCCAAAAGTATTGAGAAAGAAACTATGCAAGTTTCTTTAGATTTTACTTGTAATTAGAAAATTAAAAACATTTCAGACCTAAAGTATAATGGTGCTGAGGGAGCTAGATAATGTAGATATTTTCTTTCCTTTAGGGATGGAATGCCATTAACACTTCCTAACACTTTTTAGGGACAGTTTTAACACCCATCCTGGCCATTCTCCCTACCTTACCACTTCCTCCCTTGAAATTATATGTAGCACCTAGACACTCTCCCTTCCCCACCCCTTCCTTCCCAAATATCCATGAGAACGGTGGTGATAGTGGTAGGGGGATTGCATAGGGAAGAGATTAATCTTGG
The DNA here is from genome assembly GCF_036320965.1 of Panulirus ornatus. Lineage (NCBI taxonomy): Eukaryota > Metazoa > Arthropoda > Malacostraca > Decapoda > Palinuridae > Panulirus > Panulirus ornatus. The sequence goes on from NC_092233.1 coordinate 63,671,332, forward strand.
ATATTTGCACTATTTATCAGGGTATCTCATTGGATAATAAAGACGGAATCTAACCATGGAACTGTGTACATATATCCTACATATCACATAAGACATCCAGTGGGTAGAAATAGAGGGGGGCTTCCCCCCTTTCTCATTATCATTCTAAAAACAAGAACAAAGGAAAGAACCAAACGATAATTTTGCATTAAAGGCTCATGTTGGCTCGTGTCAGAATGCATGGCTGTACCCATGATGAAAAGAGAGGATGTATTGGTGCTGTGTTAGGTGATAGCAAGAGGCATGAAGTGGACATAGTGAGTTAGAGCAGTGTGGTATATAGGGGACATGACATGCTATCAGTAAGCTGAACCAGAACTTATGAAGCTCTGAAGTTAAGCCATAAAAAGTCTTCGGATGGTAGCTGATATTTTAGCATGACATGATAGATATAGATTGGCCATAGTTCCCTTGTACATGATGCTGAAGTAGAAAAGATAATTAGTTCCAAAAAAAATCACTCCAAACATGAACTGTCAAGACAAAATTTAGTGCCTATAAAATTTCTTGTTATTGGGTACCCACCTCCCTAATTGACAGGGAAATATGAAAACCTAGCATATATATATATATATATATATATATATATATATATATATATATATATATATATATACATATATATATATTATTTTTTTTTTTTTTTAAACTTCGCCATTTCCCGCGTTAGCGAGGTAGCGTTAAGAACAGAGGACTGGGCCTTTTTTGGAATATCCTCACCTGGGCCACTCTGTTCCTTCTTTTGGAAAATTAAAAAAAAAAAACGAGAGGGGAGGATTTCCAGCCCCCCGCTCCCTCCCCTTTTAGTCGCCTTCTACGACACGCAGGGAATACGTGGGAGGTATTCTTAATCCCCTATCCCCAGGGATAATATATATATATATATATATATAGTAAAAGCTTTGCGGAAGATGAAAGCCAGCAAGGCAGCAGGTTTGGATGGTATTGCAGTGGAATTTATTAAAAAAGGGGGTGACTGTATTATTGACTGGTTGGTAGGGTTATTTAATATATGTATGACTCATGGTGAGGTGCCTGAGGATTGGCGGAATGCCTGCATAGTGCCATTGTACAAAGGCAAAGGGGATAAGAGTGATGAGTGCCCAAATTACAGAGGTATAAGTTTGTTGAGTATTCCTGGTAAATTATATGGGAGGGTATTGATTGAAGAGGGTGAAGGCATGTACAGAGCATCAGATTGGGGAAGAGCAGTGTGGTTTCAGGAGTGGTAGAGGATGTGTGGATCAGGTGTTTGCTTTGAAGAATGTATGTGAGAAATACTTAGAAAAGCAAATGGATTTGTATGTAGCATTTATGGATCTGGAGAAGGCATATGATAGAGTTGATAGAGATGCTCTGTGGAAAGTATTAAGAATATATGGTGTGGGAGGCAAATTGTTAGAAGCAGTGAAAAGTTTTTATCGAGGATGTAAGGCATGTGTACGTGTAGGAAGAGAGGAAAGTGATTGGTTCTCAGTGAATGTAGGTTTGCGGCAGGAGTGTGTGATGTCTCCATGGTTGTTTAATTTGTTTATGGATGGGGTTGTTAGGGAGGTGAATGCAAGAGTTTTGGAAAGAGGGGCAAGTATGAAGTCTGTTGTGGATGAGAGAGCTTGGGAAGTGAGTCAGTTGTTGTTCGCTGATGATACAGCGCTGGTGGCTGATTCATGTGAGAAACTGCAGAAGCTGGTGACTGAGTTTGGTAAAGTGTGTGAAAGAAGAAAGTTAAGAGTAAATGTGAATAAGAGCAAGGTTATTAGGTACAGTAGGGTTGAGGGTCAAGTCAATTGGGAGATAAGTTTGAATGGAGAAAAACTGGAGGAAGTAAAGTGTTTTAGATATCTGGGAGTGGATCTGGCAGCGGATGGAACCATGGAAGCGGAAGTGGATCATAGGGTGGGGGAGGGGGCGAAAATTCTGGGAGCCTTGAAGAATGTGTGGAAGTCGAGAACATTATCTCGGAAAGCAAAAATGGGTATGTTTGAAGGAATAGTGGTTCCAACAATGTTGTATGGTTGCGAGGTGTGGGCTATGGATAGAGTTGTGTGCAGGAGGATGGATGTGTTGGAAATGAGATGTTTGAGGACAATGTGTGGTGTGAGGTGGTTTGATCGAGTAAGTAACGTAAGGGTAAGAGAGATGTGTGGAAGTAAAAAGAGCGTGGTTGAGAGAGCAGAAGAGGGTGTTTTGAAATGGTTTGGGCACATGGAGAGAATGAGTGAGGAAAGATTGACCAAGAGGATATATGTGTCGGAGGTGGAGGGAACAAGGAGAAGTGGGAGACCAAATTGGAGGTGGAAAGATGGAGTGAAAAAGATTTTTTGTGATCGGGGCCTGAACATGCAGGAGGGTGAAAGGAGGGCAAGGAATAGAGTGAATTGGATCGATGTGGTATACCGGGGTTGACGTGCTGTCAGTGGATTGAATTCAGGGCATGTGAAGCGTATGGGGTAAACCAAGGAAAGCTGTGTTGGTATGTATATTTGCGTGTGTGGACGTGTATGTATATACATGTGTATGGGGGTGGGTTGGGCCATTTCTTTCGTCTGTTTCCTTGCGCTACCTCGCAAACGCGGGAGACAGCGACAAAGAAAAATATATATATATATATATATATATATATATATATATATATATATATATATATATATATATATATATATATATATATATATATATATATATATATATATATATATATATATATATATATATATATATATATATATATATATATATATAAGTTTTTATCGAGGATGTAAGGCATGTGTACGTGTAGGAAGAGAGGAAAGTGATTGGTTCTCAGTGAATGTAGGTTTGTGGCAGGGGTGTGTGATGTCTCCATGGTTGTTTAATTTGTTTATGGATGGGGTTGTTAGGGAGGTGAATGCAAGAGTTTTGGAAAGAGGGGCAAGTATGAAGTCTGTTGTGGATGAGAGAGCTTGGGAAGTGAGTCAGTTGTTGTTCGCTGATGATACAGCGCTGGTGGCTAATTCATGTGAGAAACTGCAGAAGCTGGTGACTGAGCTTGGTAAAGTGTGTGAAAGAAGAAAGTTCAGAGTAAATGTGAATAAGAGCAAGGTTATTAGGTACAGTAGGGTTGAGGGTCAAGTCAATTGGGAGGTAAGTTTGAATGGAGAAAAGCTGGAGGAAGTAAAGTGTTTTAGATATCTGGGAGTGGATTTGGCAGCGGATGGAACCATGGAAGCGGAAGTGAATCATAGGGTGGGGGAGGGGGCAAAAATCCTGGGAGCCTTGAAGAATGCGTGGAAGTCGAGAACATTATCTCGGAAAGCAAAAATGGGTATGTTTGAAGGAATAGTGGTTCCAACAATGTTGTATGGTTGCGAGGCGTGGGCTATGGATAGAGTTGTGCGCAGGAGGATAGATGTGCTGGAAATGAGATGTTTGAGGACAATGTGTGGTGTGAGGTGGTTTGATCGAGTAAGTAACGTAAGGGTAAGAGAGATGTGTGGAAATAAAAAGAGCGTGGTTGAGAGAGCAGAAGAGGGCGTTTTGAAATGGTTTGGGCACATTGAGAGAATGAGTGAGGAAAGATTGACCAAGAGGATATATGTGTCGGAGGTGGAGGGAACGAGGAGAAGTGGGAGACCAAATTGGAGGTGGAAAGATGGAGTGAAAAAGATTTTGAGTGATCGGGGCCTGAACATGCAGGAGGGTGAAAAGCGGGCAAGGAATAGAGTGAATTGGATCGATGTGGTATACTGGGGTTGACGTGCTGTCAGTGGATTGAATCAGGGCATGTGAAGCTTCTGGGGTAAACCATGGAAAGTTGTGTGGGGCCTGGATGTGGAAAGGGAGCTGTGGTTCAGGCATTATTGCATGACAGCTGGAGACTGAGTGTGAACGAATGGGGCTTTTGTTATCTTTTCCTAGCGCTACCTCGCACACATGAGGGGGGAGGGGGATGGTATTCCATGTGTGGCGAGGTGGCGATGGGAGTGAATAAAGGCAGACAGTGTGGATTGTGTGCATGGGTATATATGTATGTGTCTGTGTGTGTGTATGTACGTGTACATTGAGGTGTATAGGTATGTACATTTGCGTGTGTGGATGTGTGTGTATATACATGTGTATGGGGGTGGGTTGGGCCATTTCTTTCTTCTGTTTCCTTGCGCTACCTCGCAAATGCGGGAGACAGCGACAAAGCAAAAAAAAAAAAAAAGAAAATTATCATTTTAATTATACATAATCACTGTTTCCCTTGTCAGCAAGGTGGTGCCAGGAAACAATTGAAAAATGGCTCTTCCACTCATATACACATATATGTACATAAACGCCCACCTACTCACATATACTTACATATACATATCAACATATACATACACACACACACATTACATACATACACATGTACATATTCATACTTGCTTGCCTTCATCCTTTCCTCTTGCTACCCACCCCCCACAGGAAAACATCATTGCTATCCCCTGCTTCAGCAAGGTAGCACCAGGAATACAGACAAAAGGCCCCATTTGTCTAGCTGTCATGTGTAATGCAACAAAACCACAGCTTCCTATTCACGTCCAAGCCTCACAGACCTTTCCATGGTTTATCCCAGACGCTTCACATGCCCTGGTTCAGTCCATTAACAGCATGTCGACCCCAGTATACCACATAGTTCCAATTCACTCTGTTCCTTGCGCACCTCTCACCTTCCTGGATGTTCAGGCCCCAATCGCTCAAAATCCTTTTTACTCCATCCTTCCACCTCCAGTTTGGTTGCCTGCTTCTCCTTCTTCCCTCCACCTCTGACACATATATTCTCACTCATTCTCTCCATATGTCCAAACCATTTCAACACACCCTCTTCTGCTCTCTCAACCATACTCTTTTTATTTCCACACATCTGTCTTACCCTTACATTACTTACTAGATCAAACCACCTCACACCACATATTGTCCTCAAACATTTCATTTCTGACACATCCATTCTCCTCTGTACAACCCTATCTATAGCCAATGCCTCACAACCGTATAACATTGTTGGAACTAATGTTCCTTCAATATATTTATTTTCATTTATTATACTTTGTCGCTGTCTCCCACGTTAGTGAGGCAGAGCAAGGAAACAGATGAAAGAATGGCCCAACTGACCCAAATACACATGTATATATGTACACATCCACACATGCACATATACGTACCTATACATTTCAATGTATACACATGTATACATACACAGACATATACATATATACACGTGTACATAATTCATACTTGCTGCCTTTATTGATTCCCGTCATGAAATGACAACCCCCGCACACGTGCGAGGTAACGCTAGGAAAAGACAACAAAAGGCCACATTCAGTCACACTCAGTCTCTAGCTGTCATGTATAGTGCACCAAAACCACAGCTCCCTTTCCACATCCAGGCCCCACAAAGCTTTCCATGGTTTACCCCAGACGCTTCACATGCCCTGGTGCAGTCCATTGACAGCATGTTGACCCTGGTATACCACATCATTCCAATTCACTCTGTTCCTTGCATGCCTTTCACCCTCCTGCATGTTCAGGCCCCAATCGCTCAAAATCTATTTCACTCCATCCTTCCACCTCCAATTTGGTCACCCACTTCTCCTCGTTGCCTCCACCTCTGAAACATATATCCTCTTTGTTAATCTTTCCTCTCTCATTCTCTCCATGTGGCCAGACCATTTCAATGCACCCTCTTCTGCTCTCTCAACCACACTTTTTATTACCACGCGTCTCTCTTACCCTTTCATTACTTACTCGATCAAACCACCTCACACCACATATTGTCCTCAAACATCTCATTTCCAACACATCCACCCTCCTCTGCACAGCCCTATCCATAGCCCACGCCTCACAACCATATAACATCGTTGGAACCACTATTCCTTCAAACATACCCATTTTTGCTTTCTGAGATAATGTTCTCGCCTTCCACTCATTTTTCAGCACTCCCAGAACTCTCGCCCCCTCCCACACCGTGACTCACTTCCTCTTCCATGGTTCCATCCGCTACCTAATCCACTCCCGGATATCTAAAACACTTCTTTTCCTCCAGTTTTTCTCAATTCAAACTTATCTCCCAATCGACTTGTCCCTCAACCCTACTGTACCTAATAACCTTGCTCGTTTTCACATTTACTCTTGGCTTTCGTCTTTCACACACTTTACCAAATTCAGTCACCAGCTTCTGCAGTTTCTCACCTGAATCAGCCACCAGTGCTGTATCATCAGCGAACAACAACTGACTCACTTGCCAAGCCCTCTCATCCAAAACAGGCTGTATACTTGCCCCTCTCTTCAAAACTCTTGCATTCACCCCCTAACAACCCCATCCATAAACAAATTAAACAACCATGGAGACATCACGCACCCCTGCCACAAACCGACATTCACTGAGAATCAGTCCCTTTCCTCTCCCTCTACTTGTCCACATGCCTTACATCCTCGATAAAAACTCTTCACTGCTTCTAGCAACTTGCCTCCCACACCATATACTCTTAATACCTTCCACAGAGCATCTCTATCAGCTCTATCATATTCCTTCTCCAGATCCATAAATGATACATACAAATCCATTTGTGTTTCTAAGTATTTCTCAAATACATTCTTCAAAGCAAACACCTGATCCACACATTCTCCACCACTTCTGAAACCACACTGCTCTTCCCCAGTCTGATGCTCTGTACATGCCTTCACCCACTCAATCAATACCCTCCCATATAATTTCCCAGGAATACGCGACAAACCTATACCTCTGTAATTTTAACACTCACCTTTATCCCCTTTGCCTTTGTACAATGGCACTGTGCATGCATTCCGCCAATCCTCAGGCACTTCACCATGAGCCATACGTGCATTGAATATCCTCACCAAACAGTCTACAACAGTCACCCCCCTTTTTTTTTTTTAAAATTCCACTGCAATACCATCCAAACCCGCTGCCTTGCTGGCTTTCATCTCCCGCAAAGCTTTCACTACCTCTTCTCTACCAAATCATTCTCCCTGACCTTCTCTTTATTCCTTCAAGCATACCCATTTTTGCTCTCCAAGATAACGTTATATCTTTCCACACATTCTTCATTGCTCCCAGAACCTTCACCCCCTACCCCACCCTGTGACTCACTTCTGCTTCCATGGTTCCATCCACTCCCAGATATCTAAAACACTTCACTTTCTCCAATTTTTCTCCATTCAAGCTTACATCCCAGTTAACTTGTCTCTCAACCCTACTGAACCGAATAACCTTGCTCTTATTCACATTTAATCTCAGCTTTCTCCTTTCACTCACTTTACCAAACTCAATCACCAACCTCTACAGTTTCTCACATGAATCAGCCACCAGAGCTGTATCATCGACAGACAACAACTGACACTTCCCTGGTCCTCCCATCCACAACAGACTGTATACTCACCCTTCTCTCCCAAAACTTCCATTTACCTCCCTAACCACCCCATCCATAAGCAACATAAACAATCATGGGGACATCACACACCCCTGCCGCAGACCAACATTCACTGGGAACCAGTCACTCTTCTCTCTTCCTACTCATACTTATGCCTTACATCCTTGGTAAAAACTTTTCACTGCTTCAAGCTAGTTACCTCCCACACCATATACTCTTAAAATCTTCTACAAAGCATCTCTATCAACCCTATCATATGCCTTCTGATCCATAAATGGTACATACATATCCATTTGTTTTTCTATGTATTTCTCACATAAATTCTTCAAAGCAAACACCTGATCCACACATCCTCTACCACTTCTGAAACCACACTGCTCTTCCCCAGTCTTATTCTCTGTACATGCCTTCACCCTCTCAATCAATACCCTCCCATATAATTTCCCAGGCATACTCAACAAACTTATACCTATGTAGTTTGAACACTCACCTTTATCCCTTTTTCCTTTGTACAATGGCATTATGCATGCATTCTGCCAGTCCTCAGGCACTTCACCATGGTCCATACATACATTGAATATCCTTACCAAACAATCAACAACAGTCACCCCCTTTTTCAATAGATTCCTCAGTAATCCCATCCAAACCCATTGTGAATTATTGTATATATGTGGATGATATGATCTCTTATCACAGTTGCAGTTTTCTATATTGAGGGTTTTTCATTCCTTGGAGTGGCTTGGACATGTGGAGGGAGTGGATGGGGAAAGATTGACGGGGAGGATGTGTGTGTTGGGGATGAAGGGAGCAAGAAGTGGGAGACCAAACTGGAGGTGGAAGGATGGAATGGGGGAGATTTTGGGCAGTTGGGGCCTGAACATGCAGGAGAGTGAGAGGCATGCAGGTAATAGAGTGAAATGGAACAATTTGGTATACCAGGGTGGAAATGCTGTCAGTGGACTGAACCAGGGCATGTGAAGCATCTGTGGTAAACCATGGAAAGGTATGTGGGGCCTGGATGTGGATGGGAAGCTGTGGTTTTGGTGCATTACACTTGACAGCTAGAGACTGAATGTGAACAAATGTAGCCTTTTTTTGTCTTGTTTTCCTGGCACTACCTCACTAAAGCGGGGGATAATGATGCTATTTCCTGTGTGGTGGGGTAGCGACAGGAATGGATGAAGGCAAGCAAGTATGAATATGTACATGTGTATATATGTATATGGATGTATATGTTGATATGTATATGGATGCATATGTGCGGATATGGGCATTTATGTATATATATGTGTAGATGAGTGGATGGGCCATTCTTCATCTGTTTCCTGGTGCTGCCTCGCTGATTCAGGAAATGAATAAGTATAGTAAATGAATATGATTTTTCATCTTTAATTATTATTTTTTTTATTTTTTTATTTATTTTTTTTTTTCGCTGTCTCCCGCGTTTGCGAGGTAGCGCAAGGAAACAGACGAAAGAAATGGCCCAACCCACCTCTATACACATGTATATACATACACGTCCACACACGCAAATATACATACCTACACAGCTTACCATGGTTTACCCCAGACGCTTCACATGCCCTGATTCAATCCAATGACAGCACGTCAACCCCAGTATACCACATAGATCCAATTCACTCTATTCCTTGCCCTCCTTTCACCCTCCTGCATGTTCAGGCCCCGATCACACAAAATCTTTTTCACTCCATCTTTCCACCTCCAATTTGGTCTCCCACTTCTCCTCGTTCCCTCCACCTCCGACACATATATCCTCTTGGTCAATCTTTCCTCACTCATTCTCTCCATGTGCCCAAACCATTTCAAAACACCCTCTTCTGCTCTCTCAACCACGCTCTTTTTATTTCCACACATCTCTCTTACCCTTACGTTACTTACTCGATCAAACCACCTCACACCACACATTGTCCTCAAACATCTCATTTCCAGCACATCCATCCTCCTGCGCACAACTCTATCCATAGCCCACGCCTCGCAACCATACAACATTGTTGGAACCACTATTCCTTCAAACATACGCATTTTTGCTTTCCGAGATAATGTTCTCGACTTCCACACATTCTTCAAGGCTCCCAGGATTTTTGCCCCCTCCCCCACCCTATAATCCACTTCCGCTTCCATGGTTCCATCCGCTGCCAGATCCACTCCCAGATCTCTAAAACACTTTACTTCCTCCAGTTTTTCTCCATTCAAACTTACCTCCCAATTGACTTGACCCTCAACCCTACTGTACCTAATAACCTTGCTCTTATTCACATTTACTCTTAACTTTCTTCTTTCACACACTTTACCAAACTCAGTCACCAGCTTCTGCAGTTTCTCACATGAATCAGCCACCAGCGCTGTATCATCAGCGAACAACAATTGACTCACTTCCCAAGCTCTCTCATCCACAACAGACTTCATACTTGCCCCTCTTTCCAAAACTCTTATTAGTTTTATATATGCTTTATCTCATATTCCATGGGCAGTACTGATGATGCCTCAGTGAATAAAGTAGTTTGGATTTTGATCTTGTAAATGATCTTCACACTTGACCATGTGTCTTCATTTTACCCTTGACAGAACCCCTTTTTATTCTTGACAGAGACATCAAGTGCGTATTGTGCCTGTAGCTGAAGTGGAGTATGGCTTTAAGGGCGGCCCTGGCAAGTTCTGGGTGTATGGCTATGAGAACAAGGTTTACTGCCCAGACTATCCACATACATGCTGTTGGGGTTGCTGCTGTGTTATGTAGTGCTCGACACAGCCGTTTGGAACTGCTGCTCTTCAAGGTCCCTAAGCTTACTTCCAGAGAATTCAGGATATTCTTTAGGTGTTTATATCTAGAGACTGCTCATATTTATCTCAAGGATTTAAAGCTGCTTCTTGAGAATCAAAAAAAGATGTTACTCAAGGATCCAAAGCTTCTACAGGATCTAAATCTACTTCCTGAGGATCATCCAGTTCTTTTCATGAATTGAGGCATGTTTCTCAACAGTCTAAAGTTGCTTCTTAACACCTATTCCTACTTTGCTGGGGATTTAAATTTCTCTTCAAAGATCTTAAAGCTGCTTCTCTGAGCTCGCAGATCTTCCTCAAGGGTATAAAAAGCTACATTTGAGAATAGAAATACTTTTCTTAAAAGTTCTTTAAATGCTTTTGAAAGCTGTATAACTTTATCTTACTGAGGATTATGATCTCTCTCATTTGACTTCATGGCTTGTAATATCAGAAGTGTTCAGAACTCTTTAAGTCAGTGATTAAGAATTGAGGGTCAGTTTTAAGGACTTAAACAGCAACTTATTTACAGTCATGTTTAGATCATGTTCTCAGATACTGTACCAGTCACTTTCTCTTCCAATGGTAATTCGTGTATGACATTCCATTATGACAATTGCATTGTGAATTTTGACTACTGGGCTAGATCACATGCCTGCTACTGAAGAACATATTCAAATGTGAATATTGTATCTAGTCAAGATTCATGTTTTTGTAAACTACAGTACCACAGATATAATTAAAAACATTAGATGAAGTTATATTTTGGTGACAATGAAACATTAATGTCCAGAATGAAAGCCCTCCAATAGCAAAAAAAAGAAAAAAGAAATGTCAGATGATGTCTTCCTTGATATTAAAACATAATTGCTGAAAGGAGCATCAGTGTTTAATACTCTGAATCTGCAGATGTATCTTCTATTCATGTGAACATTATTAACCTGTGGTATCACAAAATGCAAAGCATCTCTATTCATATGAACATTATTAACAGGTGGTATCACAAAACCCAAAATGTCTTCTATTCATGGGAACATTAACAGCCTGTGGTATCACAAAACATAAATGGTTGTATTACAAATATTCTGTCATAACTTATCTGTCTAAGAAGCTAAGTAGAACAGATAATTTTCTTTCAGTTTTTGGTTTTACTTTCAGAATTATTGATATTAAAATGTAAAATATGAATACTCCTATAACCATTCATTTAAGCATAGCAAAACAAAACAGTTGTAAATATCATATTTTTGTATTTATAGTTTATAAAACTTCTGTTCTGTAGTGCAGACAAATGGTCATCCTGCAAAGTTTTTCTTTTCAGGTTAGATTGTAGAGTAATTCTGAAGGAAAAGCCTATGAAATATTTTTTTCCCTCTTCATGTCATTCTTCATTATAAATTTCTGATTAATTTATTTCATCCACCAGACACACAAGTAATAAATACTCAGTTCAGTTCCATTGAACATAGTGTTGATTTTACAAAAGTCAAGCTAACTGCTCAAAATCTTTCTAAGTGTATTACAAAAAAATGGTTAAATTATGTTAGTAGGATCTTTTGTCTTGTCTTATATAAGTTATGATCTAAACTACTGTACTGTCTTTGTTACATGATGTTTGAAATATTGTAGATAGATAAAAATCAGCCATTCATATCATTTATCAAGGTTTTACGTGTAACTATATGCTGATGAAAAGTTAACTCTTAACACAATTGTGACAGATTGTCACATAGTTTTATCTTATTCAGAAGACACTGATCTTTAAAAGTAGTGGCAGCTTTCATAAGTTTTCAGTCCAGAAGGTAGATTATATGATGGTCTGAGAATAAAATCTTAGGTACACAAGATAGAAATCAAATGAAATCAATGGAAATGCAGCACTAACATATGCTCCTGTCTTTTAATCGGGGATTGAAGATCCCTGGTGTATATATATATATATATATATATATATATATATATATATATATATACACATGCCCTGATTCAATCCACTGACAGCACGTCAACCCCGGTATACCACATCGATCCAATTCACTCTATTCCTTGCCCTCCTTTCACCCTCCTACATGTTCAGGCCCCGATCACACAAAATCTTTTTCACTCCATCTTTCCACCTCCAATTTGGTCTCCCACTTCTCCTCGTTCCCTCCACCTCCGACACATATATCCTCTTGGTCAATCTTTCCTCACTCATTCTCTCCATGTGCCCGAACCATTTCAAAACACCCTCTTCTGCTCTCTCAACCACGCTCTTTTTATTTCCACACATCTCTCTTACCCTTACATTACTTACTCAATCAAACCACCTCACACCACACATTGTCCTCAAACATCTCATTTCCAGCACATCCACCCTCCTGCGCACAACTCTATCCATAGCCCACGCCTCGCAGCCATACAACATTGTTGGAACCACTATTCCTTCCAACATACCTATTTTTGCTTTCCGAGATAATGTTCTCGACTTCCACACATTCTTCAAAGCTCCCAGGATTTTCGCCCCCTCCCCCACCCTATGATTCACTTCCGCTTCCATGGCTCCATCAGCTGCCAGTTCCACTCGCAGATATCTAAAACACTTTACTTCCTCCAGTTTTTTTCTATTCAAACTTACCTCCCAATGAACTTGACCCTCAACCCTACTTTACCTAATAACCTTGCTCTTATTCACATTTACTCTTAACTTTCTTCTTTCACACAGTGAAAGTATTTTGAAGGTTTGTTGAATGTGTTTGATGATAGCGTGGCAGATATAGGGTGTTTTGGTCGAGGTGGTGTGCAAAGTGAGAGGGTTAGGGAAAATGATTTGGTAAACAGAGAAGAGGTAGTAAAAGCTTTGCGGAAGATGAAAGCCGGCAAGGCAGCAGGTTTGGATGGTATTGCAGTGGAATTTATTAAAAAAGGGGGTGACTGTATTATTGACCTGTTGGTAAGGTTATTTAATGTATGTATGACTCATGGTGAGGTGCCTGAGGATTGGCGGAATGCGTGCATAGTGCCATTGTACAATGGCAAAGGGGATAAGAGTGAGTGCTCAAATTACAGAGGTATAAGTTTGTTGAGTATTTCTGGTAAATTATATGGGAGGGTATTGATTGAGAGGGTGAAGGCATGTACACAGCACCAGATTGGGGAAGAGCAGTGTGGTTTCAGAAGTGGTAGAGGATGTGTGGATCAGGTGTTTGCTTTGAAGAATGTATGTTAGAAGTACTTAGAAAAGCAAATGGATTTGTATGTAGCATTTATGGATCTGGAGAAGGCATATGATAGAGTTGATAGAGATGCTCTGTGGAAGGTATTAAGAATATATGGTGTGGGAGGCAAGTTGTTAGAAGCAGTGAAAAGTTTTTATCGAGGATGTAAGGCATGTGTACGTGTAGGAAGAGAGGAAAGTGATTGGTTCTCAGTGAATGTAGGTTTGCGGCAGGGGTGTGTGATGTCTCCATGGTTGTTTAATTTGTTTATGGATGGGGTTGTTAGGGAGGTGAATGCAAGAGTTTTGGAAAGAGTGGCAAGTATGAAGTCTGTTGGGGATGAGAGAGCTTGGGAAGTGAGTCAGTTGTTGTTCGCTGATGATACAGCACTGGTGGCTGATTCATGTGAGAAACTGCAGAAGCTGGTGACTGAGTTTGGTAAAGTGTGTGAAAGAAGAAAGTTAAGAGTAAATGTGAATAAGAGCAAGGTTATTAGGTACAGTAGGGTTGAGGGTCAAGTCAATTGGGAGGTAAGTTTGAATGGAGAAAAACTGGAGGAAGTAAAGTGTTTTAGATATCTGGGAGTGGATCTGGCAGCGGATGGAACCATGGAAGCGTAAGTGGATCATAGGGTGGGGGAAGGGGCGAAAATTCTGGGAGCCTTATACAATGTGTGGAAGTCGAGAACATTATCTCGGAAAGCAAAAATGGGTATGTTTGAAGGAATAGTGGTTCCAACAATGTTGTATGGTTGCGAGGCGTGGGCTATGGATAGAGTTGTGCGCAGGAGGGTGGATGTGCTGGAAATGAGATGTTTGAGGACAATGTGTGGTGTGAGGTGGTTTGATCGAGTAAGTAACGTAAGGGTAAGAGAGATGTGTGGAAATAAAAAGAGTGTGGTTGAGAGAGCAGAAGAGGGTGTTTTGAAATGGTTTGGGCACATGGAGAGAATGAGTGAGGAAAGATTGACCAAGAGTCTTGGATATATGTGTCGGAGGTGGAGGGAACGAGGAGAAGTGGGAGACCAAATTGGAGGTGGAAAGATGGAGTGAAAAAGATTTTGTGAGATCGGGGCCTGAACATGCAGGAGGGTGAAAGGAGGGCAAGGAATAGAGTGAATTGGATCGATGTGGTATACCGGGGTTGACGTGCTGTCAGTGGATTGAATCAGGGCATGTGAAGCGTCTGGGGTAAACCATGGAAAGCTGTGTAGGTATGTATATTTGCGTGTGTGGACATATGTATATACATGTGTATGGGGGTGGGTTGGGCCATTTCTTTCGTCTGTTTCCATGCGCTACCTCGCAAACTCGTGAGACAGCGACAAAGCAAAAATATATATATATATATATATATATATATATATTTTTTTTTTTTTATTATACTCATGGTGAGGTGCCTGAGGATTGGCGGAATGCGTGCATAGTGCCATTGTACAAAGGCAAAGGGGATAAGAGTGAGTCCTCAAATTACGGAGGTATAAGTTTGTTGAGTATTCCTGGTAAATTATATGGGAGGGTATTGATTGGGAGGGTGAAGGCATGTACAGAGCATCAGATTGGGGAAGAGCAGTGTGGTTTCAGAAGTGATAGAGGATGTGTGGATCAGGTGTTTGCTTTGAAGAATGTATGTGAGAAATACTTAGAAAAGCAAATGGATTTGTATGTAGCATTTATGGATCTGGAGAAGGCATATGATAGAGTTGATAGAGATGCTCTGTGGAAGGTATTAAGAATATATTGTGTGGGAGGCAAGTTGTTAGAAGCAGTGAAAAGTTTTTATCGAGGATGTAAGGCATGTGTACGTGCAGGACGAGGGGAAAGTGATTGGTTCTCAGTGAATGTAGGTTTGTGGCAGGGGTGTGTGATGTCTCCATGGTTGTTTAATTTGTTTATGGATGGGGTTGTTAGGGAGGTGAATGCAAGAGTTTTGGAAAGAGGGGCAAGTATGAAGTCTGTTGTGGATGAGAGAGCTTGGGAAGTGAGTCAGTTGTTGTTCGCTGATGATACAGCGCTGGTGGCTGATTCATGTGAGAAACTGCTGAAGCTGGTGACTGAGTTTGGTAAAGTGTGAAAGAAGAAAGTTAAGAGTAAATGTGAATAAGAGCAAGGTTATTAGGTACAGTAGGGTTGAGGGTCAAGTCAATTGGGAGGTAAGTTTGAATGGAGAAAAACTGGAGGAAGTAAAGTGTTTTAGATATCTGGGAGTGGATCTGGCAGCGGATGGAACCATGGAAATGGAAGTGAATCATAGGGTGGGGGAGGGGGCGAAAATCCTGGGAGCCTTGAAGAATGTGCGGAAGTCGAGAACATTATCTCGGAAAGCAAAAATGGGTATGTTTGAAGGAATAGTGGTTCCAACAATGTTGTATGGTTGCAAGGTGTGGGCTGTGGGTAGAGTTGTGCGGAGGAGGGTGGATGTGCTGGAAATGAGATGTTTGAGGACAATGTGTGGTGTGAGGTGGTTTGATCGAGTAAGTAATGTAAGGGTAAGAGAGATGTGTGGAAATAAAAAGAGCATGTTTGAGAGAGCAGAAGAGGGTGTTTTGAAATGGTTTGGGCACATGGAGAGAATGAGTGAGGAAAGATTGACAAAGAGGATATATATGTCGGAGGTGGAGGGAACGAGGAGAAGTGGGAGACCAAATTGGAGGTGGAAAGATGGAGGGAAAAAGATTTTGAGTGATCGGGACCTGAACATGCAGGAGGGTGAAAGGCGGGCAAGGAATAGAGTGAATTGAATCGATGTGGTATACCGGGGTTGACATGCTGTCAGTGGATTGAATCAGGGCAAGTGAAGCGTCTGGGGTAAACCATGGAAAGTTGTGTGGGGCCTGGATGTGGAAAGGGAGCTGTGGTTTCGGGCATTATTGCATGACAGCTAGAGACTGAGTGTGAATGAATGGGGCCTTTGTTGTCTTTTCCTAGTGCTATCTCGCACACATGAGGGGGGAGGGGGATGGTATTCCATGTGTGACGAGGTGGCGATGGGAATGAATAAAGGCAGACAGTGTGAATTGTGTGCATGGGTATATATGTATGTGTGTGTGTGTGTATATATGTATGTGTACATTGAGATGTATAGGTATGTATATTTGCGTGTGTGGACGTGTATGTATATACATGTGTATGGGGGTCGGTTGGGCCACTTTCTTTCGTCTGTTTCCTTGCGCTACCTCGCAAACGCGGGAGACAGCGACAAAGCAAAATAAATAAATAAATATATATATATGTGTGTGTGTGTGTTTTATTTATTTTCTTATTATTCTTTGTCGCTGTCTCCCGCGTCACCAAGGTAGCGCAAGGAAACAGATGAAAGAATGGCCCAACACCCATATACACATGTATTTACATACACGTCCACACACACATATACCTACCTATACATTTCAACGT
The DNA here is from genome assembly GCF_036320965.1 of Panulirus ornatus. Classification (NCBI taxonomy): domain Eukaryota; kingdom Metazoa; phylum Arthropoda; class Malacostraca; order Decapoda; family Palinuridae; genus Panulirus; species Panulirus ornatus. The sequence continues at coordinate 63,688,144 of NC_092233.1, forward strand.
ATACATATATATACATAAACGAACATATACATATATACACATGTATAAAATTCATACTTGCTGCCTTTATTCCATTCCTGATGCCACCCCACCACACATGAAATGACAGCGCCCTCCCCACGCATGCGTGTGAGGTAGCACTAGGAAAAGACAACAAAGGCCACATTCGTTCACACTCAGTCTTTAGCTGTCATGTACAATGCACTGAAACCACAGCTCCCTTTCCACTTCTAGGCCTCGCAAATCTTTCCATGGTTTACCCCAGACGCTTTACATGCCCTGGTTCAATCCATTGACAGCACGTTGACCCCAGTATACCCCATCGTTCCAGTTCACTCTATTCCTTGCACGCCTTTCACCCTCCTACGTGTTCAGTCCCTGATTGCTCAAAATCTTTTTCACTCCATCTTTCCACCTCCAATTTGCTCTCCCACTTCTCCTCGTTCCCTCCACCTTTGACACATATATCCTCTTATTCAATCTTTCCTCATCCATTCTCTCCCATGTTACCAAACCATTTCAAAACACCCTCTTCTGCTCTCTCAAACACACTCTTTATTACCACACATCTCTCTTACCCTTTCATTACTTACTTGATCAAACCACCTCACACCACATATTGTCCTCAAACATCTCATCTCCAACACATCCACCCTCCTCCGCACAACTCTATCTATAGCCCACGCCTTGCAACCATATAACATTGGTGAAAACCACTATTCCTTCAAACATACCCATTTTTGCTTTCCGAGATAATGTTCTTGCTTTCCACACATTTTTCAGTACTCCCAGAACTTTCGCCCCCTCCCCCACCCTGTGACTCACTTCTGCTTCCATGGTTCCATCCACTGCCAAATCCACTCCCAAACATCTAAAACACTTCACTTCCTCCAGTTTTTCTCCATTCAAACTTACCTCCCAAATGACTTGTCCCTCAACTCTACTGTACCTAATAACCTTGCACTTATTCACATTTACTCTCAGCTTTCTTCTTTCACACACTTTACCAAACTCAGTCACCAGCTTCTGCAGTTTCTCACCCGAATCAGCCACTAGCGCTGTATCATCAGTGAACAACAACTGACTCACTTCACAAACCCTCTCATCCACAACAGACTGCATACTTGCCCCTCTTTCCAAAACTCTTGCATTCACCTCCCTAAAAACCCCATTCATAAACAAATTAAACAACCATGGAGACATCACCCACACCTGCCGCAGACCAACATTCACTGAGAACCAATCACTTTCCTCTCTTCCTACTTGTACACATGCCTTACATCCTCAATAAAAACTTTTCACTGCTTCCAGCAACTTTCCTCCCACAGCATATATTCTTAATACCTCCCACAGAGCATTTCTGTCAACTCTATCATATGCCTTCTCCAGATCCATAAATGCTACCTACAAATCCATTTGCTTTTCTAAGTATTTCTCACATATATTCTTCAAAGCAAACGCCTGATCCACACATCCTCTACCACTTCTGAAACCACACTGCTCTTCCCCAGTCTGATGCTCTGTACATGCCTTCACCCACTCTTATCAATACCCACCCAAATAATTTCTCAGGAATACTCGACAAACTTATACCTTTGTAATTTGAGCACTCACTTGTATCCCCTTTGCGTTTGTACAATGCCATAATGCATGCATCTTCTCACATCGCCACTTCTTGATGTTACCTCCCCATTAGCCCCCTTCACCGATGTGCCCATTTGTTCTCTTGTCTTATGCACTTAATTTACCTCCTACCAAAACATCTTTTTATTTTCCCCAAAATTCAATGATACTCTCTCACCCCCACTCTAATTTGCCCTCTTTTTCACCTCTTGCACCTTTCTCTTGACCTCCTGTCTCTTTCTTTTATACATCTCCCAGTCATTTGCACTATTTCCCTGCAAAACTCATCCAAATCCCTCTCTCTTCTCTTTCACTAATAATCTTCCGTCTTCATCCCACCACTCACTACCCTTTCTAATTTGCACACTTCCCACGTTTCTCATGCCACAAGCATCTTTTGCACACACCATCACTGCTTCCCTAAATACATCCCATTCCTCCCCCACTCCCCTTATGTCATTTGTCTCACCTTTTTCCATTCTGCATTCAGTCTCTCCTGGTACTTCCTCTCACAAGTCTCCTTCCCAAGCTCACTTACTCTCACCACTCTCTTCACCTCAACATTCTCTCTTCTTTTCTGAAAACCTCTACAAATCTTCACCTTTGCCTCTGCAAGATAATGATCAGACAACCCTCTCGTTGCACCTCTCAGCACATTAACATCCAAAAGTCTCTCTTTCAAATGCCTATCAATTAAGAATATATGGTGTGGGAGGCAAGTTGTTAGAAGCAGTGAAAAGTTTTTATCGAGGATGTAAGGCATGTGTATGTTTACGAAGAGAGGAAAGTGATTGGTTCTCAGTGAATGTTGGTTTGCGGCAGGGGTGCATGATGTCTTCATGGTTGCTTAATTTGTTTATAGATGGGGTTGTTAGGGAGGTGAATGCAAGAGTCTTGGAAAGAGGGGCAAGTATGCAGTCTGTTGTGGATGAAAGGGCTTGGGAAATGAGTCAGTTGTTGTTCGCTGATGATACAGCGCTGGTGGCTGACTCAAGTGAGAAACTGCTGAAGCTGGTGACTGAGTTTGGTAAAGTGTGTGAAAGAAGAAAGTTGAGAGTAAATGTGAATAAGAGCAATGTTATTAGGTATAGTATGCTTGAGGGACAAGTCAACTGGGATGTAAGTTTGAATGGAGAAAAACTGGAGGAAGTGAAGTGTTTTAGATATCTGGGAGTGGATTTGGCAGTGGATGGAACCATGGAAGCGGAAGTGAATCATAGGGTTGGGGAGGGGGCGAAAGTTCTGGGAGCATTGAAGAATGTGTGGAAGTTGAGAACGTTATCTTTGAAAGCGAAAATGGGTATGTTTGAAGGAATAGTGGTTCCAACAATGATATATGGTTGCGAGGCGTGGGCTATAGATAGAATTGTGCGGAAGAGGGTGGATGTGCTGGAAATGAGATGTTTGAGGACAATATATGGTGTGAGGTGGTTTGATCGAGTAAGTAATGAAAGGGTAGAAAACGTGTGGTAATAAAAAGATTGGTTGAGAGAGCGGAGAAGGGTGTTTTGAAGTGGTTTGGTCACATGGAGAGAATGAGTGAGGAAAGATTGACAAAGAGGATATGTGTCAGAGGTGGAGTGAATGAGGAGAAGTGGGAGACCAAATTGGAGGTGGAAAGATGGAATGAAAAAGATTTTGAGTTAGCGGGGCCTGAACATGCAGGAGGGTGAAAGGCGTGCAAGAAATAGAGTGAATTGGAATGATGTGGTATGCTGGGGTTGACGTGCTTTCAATGGATTGAACCAGGGCATGTGAAGCGTCTGGGGTAAGCCATGGAAAGTTCTTTGGGGTCTGGATGTGGAAAGGGAGCTGTGGTTTTGGTGCATTATGCATGACAGCTAGAGACAGTGTGAACGAACGAATGTGGCCTTTGTTTTTTTCTAGCGCTACCTCGCGCACATGCGTGGGGAGGGGGTTGTTATTTCTTGTGTGGCGGGGTGGCGATGGGAATGAGTAAGGGCAGACAGTATGAATTATGTACATGTGTATATATGTATATGTCTTTGTGTGTATATATATGTATTCGTTGAGATTTATAGGTATGTATATGTGCGTGTGTAGACATGTATGTATATACATGTGTATGTGGGTGGGTTGGGCCATTCTTTCGTCTGTTTCCTTTCGCTAATGCGGGAGACAGGGACAAAATACAATGAATAAATGAATAAATAAATAAATATATATACATGTGGTTGAGAGAGCACAAGAGGGTGTATTGAAATGGTTTGGTCACATGGAGAGAATAAGTGAGGAAAGTAATAGAGTGAATTGGAATGATGTGGTATACCGGGATCGACGTGCTGTCAGTGGATTGAACCAGGGCATGTGAAGCGTCTGGGGTAAACCATGGAAAGTTCTGTGGGGCCTGGATGTGGAAAGGGAGCTGTGGTTTCGGTGCATTACGTATGACAGCTAGACTGAGTGTGAACGAACGAATGTGGCCTTTGTTATCTTTTTCTAGCGCTACCACGCACACATGTGTGGAGAGGGGTTGTTATTTCATGTGTGGCAGGGTGGCGATGGGAATGAATAAGGGCAGACAGTATGAATTACGTACATGTGTATATATGTATATGTCTTTGTGTGTATATATATGTATTCGTTGAGATATAGAGGTATGTATATGTGTGTGTGTGGACATGTATGTATATACTTGTGTATGTGGGTGGGTTGGGCCACTCTTTCGTCTGTTTCTTTGCGCTACCTCGCTAACACGGGAGACAGGGACAAAGTATAATGAATAAATGAAGAAATAAATAAATATATATATATGTGGTTGAGAGAACAGAAGAGGGTGTATTGAAATGGTTTAGTCACATGTAGAGAATAAGTGAGAAAAGTAATAGAGTGAATTGGAACGATGTGGTATACCGGGATCGACGTGCTGTCAATGGATTGAACCAGGGCATGTGAAGCATCTGGGTTAAACTATGAAAAGTTTTGTGGGGCCTGGATGTGGAAAGGGAGCTGTAGTTTCAGTGCATTACACTTAACAGGTAGAGACTCAGTGTGAAAGAATGTGGTCTTTTTCTTTTTTCCTAGCACTACTTGGAGTGGGGGGATGCTATTTCATGTGTGGCTGGGTGGCAACAACAATGGATGAAGGCAGCAAGTATGAACATGTACATGTGGATATATGTATATGTCTGTGTATGGAAAGGATCACAATTTTGCGCGTGATCAAGATATTCCTATGAGTCCACGGGGAAAATGGGAACTTTTTGTGTTTCATTTTCCCCATGGACTCATAGGAATATCCGTGTATGTATATGTATGTATACGTTGAAATGTATAGATATGTATATGTGCTTGTGTGGGCGTTTATGTACATACATGTGTATGTCGGTGGGTTAGGCCATTCCTTCGTCTGTTTACTTGCACTACCTCGCTAGCTTGGGAGACAGTGATTAAATATAAAATATATATATATATATATATATATATATATATATATATATATATATATATATATATATATATATATATATGTATATATATATATATATATATATATATATATATATATATATATATATATATATAGGACTGATGATTGGGAATACCTGGTTTAAAAAGCGAGATATACATAAGTATACTTATGTAAGTAGGAGAGATGGCCAGAGAGCGTTATTGGATTATGTGTTAATTGACAGGCGTGCGAAAGAGAGACTTTTGGATGTTAATGTGCTGAGAGGTGCAACTGGAGGGATGTCTGATCATTATCTTGTGGAGGCTAAGGTAAAGATTTGTATGGGTTTTCAGAAAAGAAGAGTGAATGTTGGGGTGAAGAGGGTGGTGAGAGTAAGTGAGCTTGGGAAGGAGACCTGTGTAAGGAAGTACCAGGAGAGACTGAGTACAGAATGGAAAAAAGGTGAGAACAATGGAAGTAAGGGGAGTGGGGGAGGAATGGGATGTATTTAGGGAATCAGTGATGGATTGCGCAAAAGATGCTTGTGGCATGAGAAGAGTGGGAGGTGGGTTGATTAGAAAGGGTAGTGAGTGGTGGGATGAAGAAGTAAGAGTATTAGTGAAAGAGAAGAGAGAGGCATTTGGACGATTTTTGCAGGGAAAAAATGCAAGTGAGTGGGAGATGTATAAAAGAAAGAGACAGGAGGTCAAGAGAAAGGTGCAAGAGGTGAAAAAAAGGGCAAATGAGAGTTGGGGTGAGAGAGTATCATTAAATTTTAGGGAGAATAAAAAGATGTTTTGGAAGGAGGTAAATAAAGTGCATAAGACAAGGGAGCAAATGGGAACTTCAGTGAAGGGCGCAAATGGGGAGGAGATAACAAGTAGTGGTGATGTGAGAAGGAGATGGAGTGAGTATTTTGAAGGTTTGTTGAATGTGTTTGATGATAGAGTGGCAGATATAGGGTGTTTTGGTCGAGGTGGTGTGCAAAGTGAGAGGGTTAGGGAAAATGATTTGGTAAACAGAGAAGAGGTAGTGAAAGCTTTGCGGAAGATGAAAGCCGGCAAGGCAGCAGGTTTGGATGGTATTGCAGTGGAATTTATTAAAAAAGGGGGTGACTGTATTGTTGACTGGTTGGTAAGGTTATTTAATGTATGTATGACTCATGGTGAGGTCCCTGAGGAGTGGCAGAATGCGTGCATAGTGCCATTGTACAAAGGCAAAGGGGATAAGAGTGAGTGCTCAAATTACAGAGGTATAAGTTTGTTGAGTATTCCTGGTAAATTATATGGGAGGGTATTGATTGAGAGGGTGAAGGCATGTACAGAGCATCAGATTGGGGAAGAGCAGTGTGGTTTCAGAAGTGGTAGAGGATGTGTGGATCAGGTGTTTGCTTTGAAGAATGTATGTGAGAAATACTTAGAAAAGCAAATGGATTTGTATGTAGCATTTATGGATCTGGAGAAGGCATATGATAGAGATGCTCTGTGGAAGGTATTAAGAATATATGGTGTGGGAGGAAAGTTGTTAGAAGCAGTGAAAAGTTTTTATCGAGGATGTAAGGCATGTGTACGGGTAGGAAGAGAGGAAAGTGATTGGTTCTCAGTGAATGTAGGTTTGCGGCAGGGGTGTGTGATGTCTCCATGGTTGTTTAATTTGTTTATGGATGGGGTTGTTAGGGAGGTAAATGCAAGAGTTTTGGAAAGAGGGGCAAGTATGAAGTCTGTTGGGGATGAGAGAGCTTGGGAAGTGAGTCAGTTGTTGTTCGCTGATGATACAGCGCTGGTGGCTGATTCATGTGAGAAACTGCAGAAGCTGGTGACTGAGTTTGGTAAAGTGTGTGGAAGAAGAAAGTTAAGAGTAAATGTGAATAAGAGCAAGGTTATTAGGTACAGTAGGGTTGAGGGTCAAGTCAATTGGGAGGTGAGTTTGAATGGAGAAAAACTGGAGGAAGTGAAGTGTTTTAGATATCTGGGAGTGGATCTGGCAGCGGATGGAATCATGGAAGCGGAAGTGGATCATAGGGTGGGGGAGGGGGCGAAAATTCTGGGGGCCTTGAAGAATGTGTGGAAGTCGAGAACATTATCTCAGAAAGCAAAAATGGGTATGTTTGAAGGAATAGTGGTTCCAACAATGTTGTATGGTTGCGAGGCATGGGCTATGGATAGAGTTGTGCGCAGGAGGGTGGATGTGCTGGAAATGAGATGTTTGAGGACAATGTGTGGTGTGAGGTGGTTTGATCGAGTAAGTAATGTAAGGGTAAGAGAGATGTGTGGAAATAAAAAGAGCGTGGTTGAGAGAGCAGAGGAGGGTGTTTTGAAATGGTTTGGGCACATGGAGAGAATGAGTGAGGAAAGATTGACCAAGAGGATATATGTGTCGGAGGTGGAGGGAACGAGGAGAAGTGGAAGACCAAATTGGAGGTGGAAAGATGGAGTGAAAAAGATTTTGAGTGATCGGGGCCTGAACATGCAGGAGGGTGAAAGGCGGGCAAGGAATAGAGTGAATTGGATCAATGTGGTATACCGGGGCTGACGTGCTGTCAGTGGATTGAATCAGGGCATGTGAAGCGTCTTAGGTAAACCAGGGAAAGTTGTGTGGGGCCTGGATGTGGAAAGGGAGCTGTGGTTTCGGGCATTATTGCGTGACAGCTGGAGACTGTGTGTGAACGAATGGGGCGTTTGTTGTCTTTTCCTAGTGCTACCTCGCACACATGAGGGGGGAGGGGGATGGTATTCCATGTGTGGCGAGGTGGCGATGGGAATGAATAGGGGCAGCCAGTGTGAATTGTGTGCCTGGGTACATAACTATGTGTCTGTGTGTGTATATATATGTGTACATTTAGATGTATAGGTATGTATATTTGCTTATGTGTGTGTGTACATTGTGTATGGGGGTGGGTTGTGGCATTTCTTTCGTCTGTTTCCTTGCGCTACCTCGCAAATGCGGGAGACAGCAACAAAGTAAAATAAAAATGAATATATATATATATATATATATATATATATATATATATATATATATATATATATTTTTTCATACTATTCGCCATTTCCCGCATTAGCGAGGTAGCATTAAGAACAGAGGACTGGGCCTTTGAGGGAATATCATCACCTGGCCCCCTTCTCTGTTCCTTCTTTTGGAGAAAAATAAAAAAGAAAAAGAGAGGGGAGGATTTCCAGCCCCCCGCTCCCTTCCCTTTTAGTCGCCTTCTACGACACGCAGGGAATACGTGGGAAGTATTCTTTCTCCCCTAACCCCAGGGATATATATATATCCCTGGGGATAGGGGATTAAGATTACTTCCCACGTATTCCCTGCGTGTCGTAGAAGGCGACTAAAAGGGGAGGGAGCGGGAGGCTGGAAATCCTCCCCTCTCGTTTTTTTTTTTAATTTTCTAAAAGAAGGAACAGAGGGGGCCAGGTGAGGATATTCCAAAAAAGGCCCAGTCCTCTGTTCCTAACGCTACCTCGCTAATGCGGGAAATGGCGAATAGTTTAAAATAAAGAAAATATATTTATATATATATATATATATATATATATATGTTTGTTTATGGATGGGGTTGTTAGGGAGGTGAATGCAAGAGTTTTGGAAAGAGGGGCAAGTATGAAGTCTGTTGGGGATGAGAGAGCTTGGGAAGTGAGTCAGTTGTTGTTCACTGATGATACAGTGCTGGTGGCTGATTCATGTGAGAAACTGCAGAAGCTGGTGACTGAGTTTGGTAAAGTGTGTGAAAGAAGAAAGTTAAGAGTAAATGTGAATAAGAGCAAGGTTATTAGGTACAGTAGGGTTGAGGGTCAAGCCAATTGGGAGGTGAGTTTGAATGGAGAAAAACTGGAGGAAGTGAAGTGTTTTAGATATCTGGGAGTGGATCTGGCAGCGGATGGAACCATGGAAGCGGAAGTGGATCATAGAGTGGGGGAGGGGGCGAAGATTCTGGGAGCCTTGAAGAATGTGTGGAAGTCGAGAACATTATCTCGGAAAGCAAAAATGAGTATGTTTGAAGGAATAGTGGTTCCAACAATGTTGTATGGTTGCGAGGCGTGGGCTATGGATAGAGTTGTGCGCGTTGTGCTGGAAATGAGATGTTTGAGGACAATGTGTGGTGTGAGGTGGTTTGATCGAGTAAGTAACGTAAGGGTAAGAGAGATGTGTGGAAATAAAAAGAGCTTGGTTGAGAGAGCAGAAGAGGGTGTTTTGAAATGGTTTGGGCACATGGAGAGAATGAGTGAGGAAAGATTGACCAAGAGGATATATGTGTCGGAGGTGGAGGGAACGAGGAGAAGAGGGAGACCAAATTGGAGGTGGAAAGATGGAGTGAAAAAGATTTTGTGTGATCGGGGACTGAACATGCAGGAGGGTGAAAGGAGGGCAAGGAATAGAGTGAATTGGAGCGATGTGGTATACCGGGGTTGACGTGCTGTCAGTGGATTGATTCGGGGCATGTGAAGCGTCTGGGGTAAACCATGGAAAGCTGTGTAGGTATGTATATTTTGCGTGTGTGGATGTATGTATATACATGTGTATGGGGGTGGGTTGGGCCATTTCTTTCGTCTGTTTCCTTGCGCTACCTCGCAAACGCGGGAGACAGCGACAAAGCAAAAAAAAAATATATATATATATATATATATATATATATATATATATATATTTCTCACATACATTCTTCAAAGCAAACACCTGATCCACACATCCTCTACCACTTCTGAAACCACACTGCTCTTCCCCAATCTGATGCTCTGTACATGCCTTCACCCTCTCAATCAATACCCTCCCATATAATTTACCAGGAATACTCAACAAACTTATACCTCTGTAATTTGAGCACTCACTCTTATCCCCTTTGCCTTTGTACAATGGCACTATGCACGCATTCCGCCAATCCTCAGGCACCTCACCATGAGTCATACATACTTTAAATAACCTTACCAACCAGTCAACAATACAGTCACCCCCTTTTTTAATAAATTCTACTGCAATACCATCCAAACCTGCTGCCTTGCCGGCTTTCATCTTCCGCAAAGCTTTCACTACCTCTTCTCTGTTTACCAAATCATTTTCCCTAACCCTCTCACTTTGCACACCACCTCGACCAAAACACCCTATATCTGCCACTCTATCATCAAACACGTTCAACAAACCTTCAAAATACTCACTCCATCTCCTTCTCACATCACCACTACTTGTTATCACCTCCCCATTTGCGCCCTTCACTGAAGTTCCCATTTGCTCCCTTGTCTTACGCACTTTATTTACCTCCTTCCAGAACATCTTTTTATTCTCCCTAAAATTTAATGATACTCTCTCACCCCAACTCTCATTTGCCCTTTTTTTCACCTCTTGCACCTTTCTCTTGACCTCCTGTCTCTTTCTTTTATACATCTCCCACTCAATTGCATTTTTTCCCAGCAAAAATTGTCCAAATGCCTCTCTCTTCTCTTTCACTAATACTCTTACTTCTTCATCCCACCACTCACTACCCTTTCTAATCAACCCACCTCCCACTCTTCTCATGCCACAAGCATCTTTTGCGCAATCCATCACTGATTCCCTAAATACATCCCATTCCTCCCCCACTCCCCTTACTTCCATTGTTCTCACCTTTTTCCATTCTGTACTCAGTCTCTCCTGGTACTTCCTCACACAGGTCTCCTTCTCAAGCATTTATGGATCTGGAGAAGGCATATGATAGAGTTGATAGAGATGCTCTGTGGAAGGTATTAAGAATATATGGTGTGGGAGGAAAGTTGTTAGAAGCAGTGAAAAGTTTTTATCGAGGATGTAAGGCATGTGTACGTGTAGGAAGAGAGGAAAGTGATTGGTTCTCAGTGATTGTAGGTTTGCGGCAGGGGTGTGTGATGTCTCCATGGTTGTTTAATTTGTTTATGGATGGGGTTGTTAGGGAGGTAAATGCAAGAGTTTTGGAAAGAGGGGCAAGTATGAAGTCTGTTGGGGATGAGAGAGCTTGGGAAGTGAGTCAGTTGTTGTTCGCTGATGATACAGCGCTGGTGGCTGATTCATGTGAGAAACTGCAGAAGCTGGTGACTGAGTTTGGAAAAGTGTGTGGAAGAAGAAAGTTAAGAGTAAATGTGAATAAGAGCAAGGTTATTAGGTACAGTAGGGTTGAGGGTCAAGTCAATTGGGAGGTGAGTTTGAATGGAGAAAAACTGGAGGAAGTGAAGTGTTTTAGATATCTGGGAGTGGATCTGGCAGCGGATGGAACCATGGAAGCGGAAGTGGATCATAGGGTGGGGGAGGGGGCGAAAATCCTGGGGGCCTTGAAGAATGTGTGGAAGTCGAGAACATTATCTCGGAAAGCAAAAATGGGTATGTTTGAAGGAATAGTGGTTCCAACAATGTTGTATGGTTGCGAGGCGTGGGCTATGGATAGAGTCGTGCGCAGGAGGATGGATGTGCTGGAAATGAGATGTTTGAGGACAATGTGTGGTGTGAGGTGGTTTGATCGAGTGAGTAACGTAAGGGTAAGAGAGATGTGTGGAAATAAAAAGAGCGTGGTTGAGAGAGCAGAAGAGGGTGTTTTGAAGTGGTTTGGGCACATGGAGAGGATGAGTGAGGAAAGATTGACCAAGAGGATATATGTGTCGGAGGTGGAGGGAACAAGGAGAAGAGGGAGACCAAATTGGAGGTGGAAAGATGGAGTGAAAAAGATTTTGTGTGATCGGGGCCTGAACATGCAGGAGGGTGAAAGGAGGGCAAGGAATAGAGTGAATTGGAGCGATGTGGTATACCGGGGTTGACGTGCTGTCAGTGGATTGAAGCAAGGCATGTGAAGCGTCTGGGGTAAACGATGGAAAGCTGTGTAGGTATGTATATTTGCGTGTGTGGACGTATGTATATACATGTGTATGGGGGGGGTTGGGCCATTTCTTTCGTCTGTTTCCTTGCGCTACCTCGCAAACGCGGGAGACAGCGACAAAGTATAATAAATAATAATAATATATATATATATATATATATATATATATATATATATATATATATATATATATATATATACACACACACACATATACATTACTTTTTTCATATTATTATACTTTGTCACCGTCTCCCGCACTAGCAAGGCAACACAAGGAAACAGACAAAAGAATGGCCCAACCCACCCACACACACATGCACGCCCACACACACACATACACACACCTATACACACACACACACACATACACATGGACACAACTCACACCCGCTGCCCCCACCCATTCCTGTCGCCACCCCGCCACACACGAAATGACATTCCCCCCCCCCCCCCCCCCCCCCCCCCCCCCACACACACACACACACACACACACACACACACACACACACACACACACACACGCGCGCGCGCGCGCACGGCAGCACCAGGAAAAGACAACAAAGGCCACATTCGCTCACACCCAGCCTCCAGCCGCCATGCACAATGCACCGAAACCACAGCTCCCTTTCCAAAAAACATTCCATGGTTCACCCCAGACGCTGCACACGCCCCGGCTCAGTCCACCGAGAGCACATCGACCCCAACACACCACACTGTTCCAACTCACTCTACTCCCCGCACACCCCCCACCCTCCTGCATGTCCAGGCCCCTGCCCTATCACCCAAAATCCCCCTCACTCCACCCCTCCACCCCCAACCCGGCCCCCCACCCCTCCCCATCCCCCCCACCCACAACACACGTCCTCTTTGTCAAGGACGACATCAGCGAACAACAACTGACTCACTTCCCAAGCTCTCTCATCCCAACAGACTTCATACTTGCCCCTCTTTCAAAAACTCTTGCATTCACCTCCCTAACAACCCCATCCATAAACAAATTAAACAACCATGGAGACATCACACACCCCTGCCACAAACCTACATTCACTGAGAACCAATCACTTTCCTCTCTTCCTACACGTACACATGCCTTACATCCTCGATAAAAACTTTTCACTTCTTCTAACAACTTGCCTCCCACACCATATATTCTTAGGACCTTCTACAGAGCATCTCTATCAACTCTATCATATGCCTTCTCCAGATCCATAAATGCTACATACAAATCCATTTGCTTTTCTAAGTATTTCTCACATACATTCTTCAAAGCAAACACCTGATCCACACATCCTCTACCACTTCTGAAACCACACTGCTCTTCCCCAATCTGATGCTCTGTACATGCCTTCACCCTCTCATACAATTTACCAAGAATACTCAACAAATTTATACCTCTAATTTGAGCACTCACTCTAATCCCATTTGCGTTTATACAATGGCACTATGCACACATTCTGCCAATCCTCAGGCACCTCACCATGAATCATACATACATTAAATAACCTTACCAACCAGTCAACAATTCAGTCACCCCCTTTTGTAATAAATTCCACTGCAATATCATCCAAACCTGCTGCCTTGCCGGCTTTCATCTTCCGCAAAGCTTTTACTACCTCTTCTCTGTTTACCAAATCATTTTCCCTAACCCTCTCACTTTGCTCACCACCTCGACCAAAACACCCTATATCTGCCACTCAATCATCAAACACATTCAACAAACCTTCAAAATACTCTCTCCATCTCCTTCTCACATCACCACTACTTGTTATCACCTCCCCATTAGCCCCCTTCACTGAAGTTGCCATATGTGGATCAGGTGTTTGCTTTGAAGAATGTATATGAGAAATACTTAGAAAAGCAAATGTATTTGTATGTAGCATTTATGGATCTGGAGAAGGCATATGATATGTATGTACATATATGTCCACACACGCAAATATACATACCTTTACATCTCAACATATACATATATATACACACAGACATATACATATATACACATGTACATAATTCATACTGTCTGCCTTTATTCATTCCCATCGCTACCTAGCCACAATGAAATAACAACCCCCTCCCCCCTCATGTGTGCAAGGTAGTGCTAGGAAAAGACAACAAAGGCCACATTTGTTCACACTCAGTCTCTAGCTGTCATGTAATAATGCACCGAAACCACATCTCCCTTTCCACATCCAGGCCCCACAGAACTTTCCATGGTTTACCCCAAACGCTTCACATGCCCTGGTTCAATCCATTGACAGCACGTCGACCCCGGTATACCACATCGTTCCCATTCACTCTATTCCTCGCATACCTTTCACCCTCCTGCATGTTCAGGCCCTAATCACTCAAAATCTTTTTCACACCATCTTTCCACCTCAAATTTGGTCTCCGACTTCTCCTCATTCCCTCCACCGCTGACACATATATCCTCTTGGTCAATCTTTCCTCACTCATTCTCTCCATGTGACCAAACCATTTGAAAACACCCTCTTCTGCTCTCTCAGCCACACTCTTTTTATTACCACACATCTCTTACCCTATTATTACTTACTTGATCAAACCACCTCACACCACATATTGTCCTCAAACATCTCATTTCCAGCACATCCACTTTCTTGTTATTTTTGTAATTTTCCAAAAGAAGGAACAGAGAAGGGGGCCAGGTGAGGATATTCCCTCAAAGGCCCAGTCCTCTGTTCTTAACGCTACCTCGCTAACGTGGGAAATGGCGAATAGTTTGAAAGAAATGAAGAAATATATATATATATATATATATATATATATATATATATATATATATATATATATATATACATACGTCCACACACGCAAATATACATACCTACACAGCTTTCCGTGGTTTGCCCCAGACGCTTCGCATGCCCTGGTTCAGTCCAGTGACAGCACGTCGGCCCCGGTGTGCCACATCGATCCAATTCACTCTATTCCTTGCCCTCCTTTCACCCTCCTGCATGTTCAGGCCCCGATCACACAAAATCTTTTTCACTCCATATTTCCACCTCCAATTTGGTCTCCCACTTCTCCTCGTTCCCTCCACCTCCGACACATATATCCTCTCGGTCAATCTTTCCTCACTCATTCTCTCCATGTGCCCAGACCATTTCAAAACACCCTCTTCTGCTCTCTCAACCACGCTCTTTGTATTTCCACACATCTCTTTTACCCTTACGTTACTTACTTGATCAAACCACCTCACACCACACATTGTCCTCAAACATCTCATTTTCAGCACATCCATCCTCCTGCGCACAACTCTATCCATAGCCCACGCCTCGCAACCATACAACATTGTTGGAACCACTATTCCTTCAAACATACCCATTTTTGCTTTCCAAGATAATGTTCTCGACTTCCACACATTCTTCAAGGCTCCCAGGATTTTCGCCCCCTCCCCCACCCTATGATCCACTTCCGCTTCCATGGTTCCATCTGCTGCCAGATCCACTCCCAGATATCTAAAACACTTTACTTCCTCCAGTTTTTCTCCATTCAAACTTACCTCCCAATTGACTTGACCCTCAACCCTACTGTACCTAATAACCTTGCTCTTATTCACATTTACTCTTAACTTTCTTCTTTCACACACTTTACCAAACTCAGTCACCAGCTTCTGCAGTTTCTCACATGAATCAGCCACCAGTGCTGTATCATCAGCGAACAACAACTGACTCACTTCTCAAGCTCTCTCATCCACAACAGACTTCATATATATATATATATATATATATATATATATATATATATGTATATATATATATATATATATATTTATATATATATATATATATATATATATATATATATATATGTATATTATATATATATATGGTTTGGGATAGGGGAGAAACATTACTTCCCACGTATTCCCTGCGTGTCGTAGAAGGCGACTAAAAGGGGAGGGAGCGGGGGGCTGGAAATCCTCCCCTCTCGCTTTTTTTTTTAATTTTCCAAAAGAAGGAACAGAGAAGGGGGCCAGGTGAGGATATTCCCGCAAAGGTCCAGTCCTCTGTTCTTAACGCTACCTCGCTAATGCGGGAAATGGCGAATAGTTTGAAAAATATATATATATATATATATATATATATATATATATATATATATATAAAGGTTCTGGAAGCAATGAAGAATGTGTGGAAGGTGAGAATGTTATCTCGGAGAGCAAAAATGGGTATGTTTTAAGGAATAGTGATTCCAACAGTATTATATGGTTAAAGGCATGGGCTGTAGATAGGGTTGAGCGAAGGAGGGTGGATGTGTTGGAAATGAGACATTTGAGGACAATATGTGGTGTGAGGTGGTTTGATCAAGTAAGTAATGAAAGGGTAAGAGAGATGTGTGGTAATCAAAAGAGTATGGTTGAGAAAGCAGAAGAGTGTGTATTGAAAGGTTTTGGTCATAAGGAGAGAATGAGGGAGGAAAGATTGACAAAGAGGATATATGTGTCAGAGGTAGAGGAAACGAGGAGAAGTGGGAGACCAAATTGGAGGTTGAAGGATGGAGTAAAAAAGATTTTGAGCGATTGGGGCCTGAACACACAGGAGGGTGAAAGGCGTGCAAGTAATAGAATGAATTGGAACAATGTGATATACCGGGGTTGACGTGCTGTCAAGGGATTGAACCAGGGCATGTGAAGCATCTGGAGTAAACCATGGAAAGTTTTGTGGGGCCTGGATGTGGAAAGGGAGCTGTGGTTTCGGAGCATTACACACGACAGCTAGAGACTGAGTGTGAATGAAAGTGGCCTTTGTTGTCTTTTCCTAGTGCTACCTCGCACACATGAGGGGGGAGGGGGATGGTATTCCATGTGTGGCGAGGTGGCGATGGGAATGAATAGGGGCAGGCAGTGTGAATTGTGGGCATGGGTATATATGTATGTGTCTGTGTGTGTATATATATGTGTACATTGAGATGTATAGGTATGTATATTTGCGTGTGTGTGTGTACATTGTGTATGGGGGTGGGTTGTGCCATTTCTTTCATCTGTTTCCTTGCGCTACCTCGCAAACACGGAAGACAGCAACAAAGCAAAATAAATGAATAAATAAATATATATATATAGTTATTTTTTTATTTTTTACTTTGCTTTGTCACTGTCTCCCGCGTTAGCAAGGTAGCGCAAGGAAACACATGAAAGAATGGCACAACTCACCCACATACACATGTATATACATACACGTCCACACACGCAAATATACATACCTATACATCTCAACATATACATATATATATACACATACAGACATATACATATATACAAATGTACATAATTCATACTGTCTGCCTTTATTCATTCCCATCACCACCTCGCCACACATGAAATAACCCCCTCCCCCCTCATGTGTGCGAGGTAGCGCTAGGAAAAGACAACAAAGGCCCCATTCGTTCACACTCAGTCTCTAGCTGTCATGTAATAATGCACTGAAACCACAGCTCCCTTTCCACATCCAGGCCCCAAAGAACTTAACATGGTTTACCCCAGACGCTTCACATGCCCTGGTTCAATCCATTGACAGCATATCGACCCCGGTATACCACATCGTTCCAATTCACTCTATTCCTTGCACGCCTTTCACCCTCCTGCATGTTCAGGCCCCGATCACTCAAAATCTTTTTCACTCCATCTTTCCACCTCCAATTTGGTCTCCCACTTCTCCTCATTCCCTCCACCTCTGACATATATATCCTCTTTGTCAATCTTTCCTCACTCATTCTCTCTATGTGACCAAACCATTTCAAAACACCCTCTTCTGCTCTCTCAACCACACTCTTTTTATTACCACACATCTCTCTTACCCTTACATTATTTACTCGATCAAACCACCTCACACCACATATTGTCCTCAAATACCTCATTTCCAGCACATCCACCCTCCTCTGCACAACTCTATCCATAGCCCATGCCTCGCAACCATACAACATTGTTGGAACCACTATTCCTTCAAACATACCCATTTTTGCTTTCGGAGATAATGCTCTCGACTTCCACACATTCTTCAAGGCTCCCAGAATTTTCGCCCCCTCCCCCACCCTATGATTCACTTCTGCTTCCATGGTTCCATCCGCTGCCAAATCCACTCCCAGATATCTAAAACACTTCACTTCCTCCAGTTTTTCTCCATTCAAACTTACCTCCCAGTTGACTTGACCCTCAACCCTACTGTACCTAATAACCTTGCTCTTATTCACATTTACTCTCAACTTTCTTCTTTCGCACACTTTACCAAACTCAGTCACCAGCTTCTGCAGTTTCTCACATGAATCAGCCACCAGCGCTGTATCATCAGCGAACAACAACTGACTCACTTCCCAAGCTCTCTCATCCACAACAGACTGCATACTTGCCCCTCTTTCCAAAACTCTTGCATTCACTTCCCTAACAACCCCATCCATAAACAAATTAAACAACCATGGAGACATCACACACCCCTGCCGCAAACCTACATTCACTGAGAACCAATCACTTTCCTCTCTTCCTACACGTACACATGCCTTACATCCTCGATAAAAACTTTTTACTGCTTCTAACAACTTGCCTCCCACACCATATATTCTTAATACCTTCCACAGAGCATCTCTATCGACTCTATCATATGCCTTCTCCAGATCCATAAATGCTACATACAAACCCATTTTCTTTTCTAAGTATTTCTCACATACATTCTTCAAAGCAGTATTTCTCACATACATTCTTCAAAGCAAACACCTGATCCACACATCCTCTACCACTTCTGAAACCACACTGCTCTTCCCCAATCTAATGCTCTGTACATGCCTTCACCCTCTCAGTCAATACCCTCCCATATAATTTACCAGGAATACTCAACAAACTTATACCTCTGTAATTTGAGCACTCACTTTTATCCCATTTGCCTTTGTACAATGGCACTATGCAAGCATTCCGCCAATCTTCAGGGACCTCACCATGAGTCATACATACTTTAAATAACCTTACCAACCAGTCAACAATACATTCACCCCCTTTTTTTTTAATAAATTCCGCTGCAATACCATCCAAACCCGCTGCCTTGCCAGCTTTCATCTTCCGCAAAGCTTTTACTACCTCTTCTCTGTTTACCAAATCATTCTCCCTAATCCTCTCACTTTGCACACCAAAACACCCTATAGCTGCCATCCTATCATCAAACACATTCAACAAACCTTCAAAATACTCACTCCATCTCCTCACATCACTACTACTTGTTATCACCTCCCTATTAGCCCCATTCACTGATGTTCCCATATGTTCCCTTGTCTTATGCACTTTATTTACCTCCTTCCAAAACATCTTTTTATTCTCCCTAAGATTTAATGATACTCTCTCACCCCAACTCTCATTTGCCCTCTTTTTCACCTCTTGCACCTTTCTCTTGACCTCCTGCTTCTTCCTTTTATACATCTCCCAGTCATTTGCATTATTTCCCTGCAAAAATCGTCCAAAGGCCTCTCTCCTCTCTTTCATTAATAATCTTACTTCTTCATCCCACCACTCACTACCCTCTCTAATCTGCCTTCTCCCATGCTTCTCATGCCACTAGCATCTTTTGCACAAGCCATCACTGCTTCCCTAAATACATCCAACTCCTCCCCCACTCCCCTTACTTCCTTTGTTCTCACCTTTTTCCATTCTGTACTCAGTCTCTCCTGGTACTTCCTCACACAAGTCTCCTTCCCAAGCTCACTTACTCTCACGACTCTCTTCACCCTATCATTCTCTCTTTTCTGAAAACCTCTACAAATCTTCACCTTCGCCTCCACAAGATAATGATCAGACATCCTTCCAGTTGCACCTCTCAGCACATTAACATCCAAAAGTCTCTCTTTCGCACGCCTATCAATTAACACGTAATCCAGTAACGCTCTCTGACCATCTCTCCTACTTACACACACACACACACACACATATATATATATATATATATATATATATATATATATATATATTTTTTTTTTTTCTCTCCATACTATTCGCCATCTCCTGCATTAGCGAGGTAGCGTTAAGAACAGAGGACTGAGCCTTTGAGGGAAATCCTCACTTCACCCCCTTCTCTGTTCCCTCTTTTGGAAAATTAAAAACGTATTCCCTGCGTGTCGTAGAAGGCGACTAAAAGAGGAGGGAGCGGGGGACTGGAAATCCTCCCCTCTCATTTTTAATTTTACAATAGAAGGAACAGAGAAGGGGGCCAAGTGAGGATTTCCTTCAAAGGCTCAGTCCTCTGTTCTTAATGCTACCTCGCTAATGCGGAAGATGGCGGATAGTATGAAAAAAAAATATATATATATATATATGTGTGTGTGTGTATAATTTTTATTTGTTATACTTGATTGCTATTTTCCGCATCAGTAAGGTAGCACCATGAAACAGATGAAGAATGCCCCATCCACTCATATACACACACAAACACACACACACACACACACACATATATATATATATATATATATATATATATATATATATATATATATATATATATATATATTCAAACTATTCGCCATTTCCCGCATTAGCGAGGTAGCGTTAAGAACAGAGGACTGGGCCATTGAGGGAATATCCTCACCTGGCCCCCTTCTCACCCCCCTTCTTCTTCCTTTATCCCTGGGGATAGGGGAGAAAGAATACTTCCCACATATTCCCTGCGTGTCATAGAAGGCGACTAAAAGGGGAGGGAGCGGGAGGCTGGAAATCCTCCCCTCTCGTTTTTTTTTTTTAATTTTCCAAAAGAAGGAACAGAGGGGGCCAGGTGAGGATATTCCAAAAAAGGCCCAGTCATCTGTTCTTAACGCTACCTTGCTAACGCGGGAAATGGCGAATAGTTTAAAAGAAAGAAATATATATATATATATATATATATATATATATATATATATACATAAACACACATACACGTACCTATACATATACATATTAACATATACACAACTATATACATATATTTACACAAGTACATACTCATGCTTGCTTGCCTTCATCCATTCCCGGTGCCACCCAGCCCCGTAGGATATAGCATCGCTACCCTCTATGTGTGTGTGTGTGTGTACAACATGGCTTCAGATCCAAATACTTTATTACCTCAATACATACAAATCTCACACAGTACATAATAGATGGAGTCAACCAACCACATCCTTCTTCCGTGCTCATTATTATTTTCAATAGCCCTAAACAAAGCATATGACACAGTCTGCTAATTGATGCCAACACTTGTAAAGTTGAAAGAAAAAAAATGAGATTGTCAGCCAACATTACAGCCATGGGAGTCAGTCAACAACATTCATAAAACTCTCACACACAACAGGAAGCTGTTCTATCTCCATCCACCTTTTTTCCTATATAACCTACTTCAGAACCTCCAGAAATCACACTGTGAATGTCCTACCATATGTAGACAACCTCAGTTATGTCATAGCTCCTAGGCACTGGCCAAGTGAGTGAAACTTGCAGCACTACATCACACAATTTGGGCACTGGCTCGTGGGAATTGGATTGTTTGCATTCTCACAAAAGTCCATCATCTCACTCGTAGCCTCTGACAGATATGAGGCTAACCTGTATCCATCCTCACATCATCCTGAACAACAGTCACCCGTGATTTTCACTTCCAACCTCACAAACATCAACACAAGTGGTAGGGCCTCAGGAGTGTAGAATTCCCTATCCATGGTGAACAAATATGTAAATACAAAGTTCATGAACAAATTAAACTCCCTCAGAGTGCTGCACAAGATAAACAACCCCTCAGTATCCTCTACAAATGGTATATCAGCTGAATTCAAATCTGCCTCACTTTCCAGGTCACCCACCTTTGTAAAGTAAGTCTAAAAAACTACAAAACACAAAGGAAAGGGAGTCCAAAGCTGATTTGCAATAAGACCCATTCAACAGGTGTACAATGATACAAAAATGCTACTAGAGCAGTTCCATCATAACATGTTTGGCACTCAGTTCTGTGCAACAGCATTAATCTTCTCATACCTAGGTTACTTCTCAACCACCTAACAACCTTTTTGCAGATATAGAAAAACTCATCCCAGCCTCACTCAAACTACCTGTACTCACAGATTCCCACATGGCCAGGAAAGCACTGTGACAAACACATTGCTTGACAGATGCTAAATGTTATTCCACAACATACATCTGAAACTACACCCCCAAGACAAACACAAGTGATACTTTTTTTTTTTTACCTGTGCAGTGGACAACAAATATTGCTTCAACACAACAAACATAATTTCAACTGTCACAGGACCCCTTCTGCCCATGGTGCAACTTTCTCAATGAAAACATCAAACACCTACTCCTCAACTGTCTAGGAATTTATGAGTGTTGCAAGAGTCCTATAAAAAGACTCCAGGGTTGCATTGTTCAAGGTTCAAGGTGCACATACTTATATATACATGTATATGTACATATACCTATGCATAAAGTTATGTAAATATTTATAAACACATACAGTCTACAAGAAAAAATACATACATACACATGAAAGATGTCATTTTATCACTGATAATAATTTTGTTTGTTTTCCATATATATATATATATATATATATATATATATATATATATATATATATATATATAAAACTAAAGATTATACCATGGGGTATCAAAAATAATCAAAAAGACTTTGTAGAGTAATGGACTGTGTACAGTGTATTACATAAAAAAAATGCTTCATATTTCATGTTACACAATGTAAATTGTCTCAATGTATGTGACTGCCAAGACTTATAGCTAGGTCATTAGATATAACTGATAATGGCAATCTTGAATTTTGAATGTAATCTAAAAAATTTGAGCAATGATTTTCATTGCACTTCAACAAAAGCCAAGTGAATGTTTTGGAACATGCGTCTGTGGTAGTCTGACTGTTGACTTTTGTACAATGAGATTTAAATCTTGGGCCGAGTCTTGACTGACTGGTGTCCAGACAAGAGTGGATTAATAAAAGGCTATTTGAAATTTGATATTGCCAATTACAATACACTTACCGTAGAGAATTGAGAGGTGTAAAATGTACATAATGATGCACAATGTGCAGATTTGGTGCACCCATTGGGCTAATTCTTGAATGATACTTGAGTTGAAACCAAAGCACGTGCTACTTTGAGGAAAGCAGGAGAGGAGATAGGTGGCATGGTTCTTCCCCCCTTGATATAACAAAATGTCTTGTATGTAAATTAAACATTCACATGTGATGATTTATCCTCAAGTGCTAAGCAAGAATTTACCCCAAATTATGTTATGTGTCCCGCTTGATGGTTATGCCTCTGTGTGATGACTTCAATACAAGGTCTCCGAAACACATATGACATTATATTTAAATCTCATTCATTAATGTCAACAAGACTAGTTAGCTGCGCCTGTTTAAAACAACTCAGAACTCACGATCATCTTCCACATCTGAACACAATTTATTGTCATGAGTATGAATATATATATATGATATATATTTTCTTATTTGTCAATTTTAAATTTCATTAATAAGGTTCTGCCAGTTCAGACTAAGAATGGACACTTTTAACTTGACATTGAAGAATACCTACTGATTTTTAGCGTCTCATATAATAGGTTCAAAGTTTCCAATAAATGATTGTTGACATTCCATTCCATACGTAGATTTTGGTGAATAGTCATCAGCATTCAGGCTTTGCTTCATATGTCAGATAGAAATAAAAAATGTTATATGAACAGACTATTCAAAAAATTTAATATTTCAGCTAGAAATTTCATTTTCGTACATTACATTTGTTGAACAAGTCATTTTGATAAAAAAAATAATGTAATAATGCTCTGTAGCATTAGATTAATGAGACACTGCAATTTGATCTTGATCATCTCATTGTTAAAAAAAAATTGGATGTTTTGTATATGCTTTATTTGTACCGGGTGATACATTATTATTCATTGATTTTGTGCATAGTATAGTACAGATAACAGCCCCATCCATGTATGCTGCTTCATGAAATCATTCTAGTCTGTAAAGTTTTAGTTAAATTAGTTTCTACCTCACCATTGTGCAAAGTCAACAAGATTTTGGCAGGACACACAAACCACATTTAGGTTCTGTTGTGGAAAAAGGTTCTCAAAGCATTTTTTAATCCTGAGAATTATTCTAGATAATCATGTTGTGAAACATCTGATCAATTGCAGTAAACTCAAGGTATAAGAATTCCTTAATTTTGAAACTCCATTGTCATCAAGCATGACGTGAAG
This sequence comes from Panulirus ornatus, assembly GCF_036320965.1. Lineage (NCBI taxonomy): Eukaryota > Metazoa > Arthropoda > Malacostraca > Decapoda > Palinuridae > Panulirus > Panulirus ornatus. The sequence continues at coordinate 63,712,236 of NC_092233.1, forward strand.
AAACATTTTGTGGTATGGTGTTTACAGTCTCAAAGGACTGGAACTCTTCTCTCACAGTGTTATTTTGTTTATCTCAGAATTTCATGGAACTAATGTATGAACCAGTGTGTAATGGGTTTCCTTTCAGACATATGGGTGTATGAAATACAACTTTTCAAAAAAAGTCACTGAATGTGATGTTTACTGAGCTTGATAATTTACATTTCATTTCTGTTTCAGAACTGCATTAAATTTTTATTTCATGGTGTTTTTTGAGCTGAATTTACTGTGTACCATATATCTTTGTATAGCATATAGATACTATGCAATTCCACAAACACATCACACTGATGAAACAGCTTTTTTAAAAGGTCTTCAGGTACTAGTCTTACTTTCATTGATAACTTATTGGACATGAAAATGGGCATAATAGTCACAGCATGGCTGCAGCAGCTTCACTGTACATACTCATAATACATACAGCACTTTAAAACTTGATTCAGTATGTACAAAAGTAAAAACTGAAACCCCCCCCAAAAAATCACACATACACATACACACATGCAAGCATAAATTCACACAAACACTCAGTTTTTATATACAAATGCATCATGCTTTTATGGTTCATAGTTTTCCACCAAACCCACCATTCCTTATAATGGAGCTTCATAGGTGTAAAAGCAGGTTTTACCCCCCCTCCCCTCCCAATGCAAGTTCTTTTGATAATACTTGTAAGTGGTACAAATGAAGACGTTGTTTGTGTAGGAATATAGAAGGTCTTCGCTTTAGTGTCATGCAACATCCTTCTCTGTCCTGGTGTCAATGGCTATTGTCACTTTTTCTGTGAACTGATTGTTGAACTTTGTTAAAGTGATCATCCAATTATTTTATTACTCATTCTAATCATTTGCATTGCTTTTATTGTTAACCACTCATTTTTCTTTCATTACATATAAGGAATTTTTAAAACCTTTCCTTTTGTACATTACTGCTCTCACGTCATTAAATGATAATAACTTACTCTGTCATAAGTCACCAGTGTTGCTGTTTTACTGTATTATCAGAGAAAACTTCTGTTAAACATTTGTACATATATGTATGGGTCATTTTATTATTCATGATTTTTTGTTTGGCTCTCCATTAAGAATTTTCTTTTCTGAAATAAAACAGTTGAAAGAGCCACTCATTTCCTCACATGATCTCACTTAAGTCATTTTAAATGCCTGTTAATTATAGACCTGTAATGGGTACAGCTTGCATGAAGATGTGTAAACAGCTTTTTTTTATGTACATGTATATTTTGCACTGTCTCACTTTCTGTGTATATAAAAGCGTAACTTGCCGATATAATCTTATTGATTAAAGTGATCATTTGTTCGTATAAGAATTAATGTATTTTGAATATTTAGTTCTTCATTTTATTAGAAATCACCTGCAGAAGTATTCAGAAAACGTTTGAAAATATATACTGTAGAACAACAAACGACTGTCATGGTTCTCCATTGCTGCACTTACACACAGCAGATATGATACTGTACCAATTATCACCTGCTGTTGGAGAAGCTATGAACCCAGTTTGGACTTGGTGTATCAATTTCTTAAGTAATTATTAACTCAAAAGATTAAGTGATAAAATGATGGCCAGTTTGGTTTAGCGCTGTCAGCTTTATCTTGATGTAATATGATTATTGTTCTGTGCCACTCGATGCATCATTTTCTCATCATTTCCCATTAATTATCGGTTTCACCCACTGTCACTTTCTAAACGTTGTCATCTTGAAGTAAACAAAGAAATAAATGTTGAACATAATGTGCCATTGTCTCTCTCTTCCCTAAGCAGATATGCTGAAGTCTCCTAAGAAATGATCATTTAGTCTCGTGAAAGTAAGCCTCTTGAAGGCTCAAGTTATTAGTAAACTATTTTTCCCCAGTAGTTCTGTGTGCCATCAAAACCAATCCATTTCTGTCCTTAGGCAAGGTATATCGCTGACTTGAACCTTCTAAGCGTCTGGGTGGGGGGGCCTTCATGTTGAGGACTGCATTCTGAAAGTATGGTTGAAATGTTTTATGTCAGCTCCATGAAATAGATATCACATGATCATTAGTAAGTCTTTTTCACATGATTATGTCTAAGAAATATCTTGGTTGCAGTGGTCATGGAGAGAGGAGACTTGCCATAGCTACATATGCTCTTCATGTACAATATGAAAAAAAAGGACCAAAAAACAGAAAATGTCACTCTAACATACCCATCATGTACATGCATCACTTCACCCTTAACCTCATTCACAACATTAGGCCTCAACCTCACCAACTAAGCCACAATGCAGAAATGCTACTGGCCCCATAGATCAGGACAAAAAAACATCAATCCAAGACAGTGTTCACCCTGTCGCACACATGCACAGGCTCACCCTTAACCTTGCCCACATCAACCTCACCCATGTCCTCACAAAAGTGGATTCAAGTGAAAACACCTCGATTCTCACCCTAATGTAACCTTTAAACGCGCACAACCTCCTTCAGTCACATCATCACTCTTACGAATTGCGACAATTCAGAAATAATACCGAACCCTCAAAAGAGCGGTGGCCTACAGGATATCAAAAAAGCAACGAATCCAGCCCAGTGTTCATCATAACCTACCCATCAAATGCATGTACTGCTTCACCTCTTGCCCTAAGCCACATTATACACCAACATCACCCTCAACCTCAATATGTTGCCATATAGTGTTGAATAATGCAGTGTGCCCCACTCTTCACCATAACATATCTTTGGCGGGTGTTCTTGTTGGATTTATTGGAGATACTGGGAGTGCAGGATTATTGGGGGGAAAAGGAGAGATCAGTTGTGATGCTGAGAAATATAAGGCACATTTGGCAGCGGTCCTGTGATGCAAGGGATGGTAGGAGTCAGTTGAAGCAAAAGCATGTGGGAGAAGTGCATCACTGCTGAATCAAAGTGGAGCTCCTATAGAAGATGGGTGTGGGCTGTATCGTGGCTCCTGGAGTGTACAGTGACTGCCGAAGTCATAAGGGGAGCAAGAGGCTCCTAAAGTGTGCGACAACTACCATTAAGTGGCAGGAGGTTCCTAAAGAGGTGTTAGGGATGCAGGAGTTTCACAGACATGGCCGTAGGTCCCTTATTGTTGCATGTGCTGCTCATGATGAGTGGAGGCGATATGCAACTCCTCCTTGTAACACCTAGTGTTAAATCACTCTTCCCTGTGAGGGCCATACTTATAAAACTCTTCCCTGTGAGGCCTGGTGTTATATCACTCTTACCTGGGAAGCCTAGTGTTATATCACTCTTCCTTGTGAGGCCTAGTGTTATACCGATATTCCTAGTTAGGCCTAGTGTTAATATATCACTCTTCCCTGTGAGGCCTAGTGTCTTATCACTTCCCTGTGAGGCCTAGTCTTATATCACTTCCCTGTGAGGTCTGGTATTATATCATTCTTCCCTGTAAAGCCAAGTTTTATATCGCTCTTCCCTGTGAGGCCTGGCATTATATCATTCTTCCCTGTGAGCAAGAGTTATATAATTCTTCCCTGTGAGGTCTAGGGTTATACCACCTCCCAGCAAGGCTTGGAGTTATATCATTCTTCCCTGTGAGGCCTAGTGTTATATCACTCTCCCCTGTGAGACTTAGCATTATATAACTTCCCCTATGAGGCTGTTATATCATTCTTCCCCGTGAGCCCTAGAGATATAAAACTCTTCAGTGTGAGGCTTAGTGTTATATTAATCTTCTCTGTGAGGCCTAGTGTTATATTAATCTTCTCTGTGAGGCCTAATGTTATAAAACTCTTATCTGTAAGGTCTAGTGTTATATCATGTCCCTGTGAGGCTTAGTGTTACATCATTCTTCCCTGTGAGGCCTAGTGTTATATCATTCTTCCCTGTGAGGCCTAGTGTTATATCACTTCCCTGTGAGGCCTAGTGTTACATCATGCTTCCCTCTGAGGCCTAGTGCTATATCACTCTTCCCTGTGAGGCCTAGTGTTATATCACTCTTCCCTGTGAGGCCTAGTGTAATATCACTTCCCTGTGAGGCCTAGTCTTATATCACTTCCCTGTGCAGCCTGGTGTTATATCATTCTTCTCTGTAAAGCCAAGTTTTACATCGCTCTGCCCTGTGAAGCCTAGTCTTTTATCACTTCCCTGTGAAGCATCACATTATATTGTCCTTCCCTGTGAGAGCAAGTGTTATGTAACTCTTACCTGTTAGGTCTAGTGTTATATCACCTCCCAGTAAGGCCTGGTGTTATATCATTCTTCCCTGTGAGGCCTAGTGTTATATCACTCTTCCCTTTGAGACCTAGCATTATATAACTCTTCCCTTGTGAGGCTGTTATATCATTCTTCCCTGTGAGTCCTAGACCTGTAAAACTCTTCACTGTGAGGCCTAGTATTATATCACTCCTCCCTGTGAGTCATAGTGTTATATAAATCTTCCCTGTGAGGACTTGTTATATAATTCTTTACAAAGTCTAGCGTTATATCACTTCCTTGTGAGGCCTTGTGTTATATCACTTCCCTGTGAGGCCTAGTGTTATATCACTCTCCCCTGTGAGGCCTAGTGTTATAACACTCTTCCCTGTGAGACCTAGTGTTATATCACTCTCCCCTGTGAGGCCTAGTGTTATATCACTCTTCCCTGTGAGGCCTAGTGTTATATCACTCTTCCTTGTGAGGCCTAGTGTTATACCACTCTTCCCTGTGAGGCCTAGCATTATATCACTCCTCCCTGTGATGTAAAGTGTTATATAACTCTTCCCTGTGAGACCTAGTGTTATATCACTCTTCCCTGTGAGGCCTGGTGTTATATCATTCTTCCCTGTGAGGCCTAGTTGTATATCACTCTTCCCTGTGTGGTATAGTATTATATCACTTCCCTGTGAGGCCTAGTGTTATATCACTTCCCTGTGAGGTAAAGTGTTACATAACTCTTCCCTGTGAGACCTAATGTTATATCATTCTTCCCTGTGAGTCCTAGTGTTATATCACTCCTCCCTGTGAGTCATAGTGTTATGTAAATCTTCCCTGTGAGGCCTAGTGTTATATAACTCTTCTTTGTAACGTCTTGCATTATATCACTTCCCTGTGAGGCCTATTACATCATTCTTCCCTGTGAGGCCTAGTGTTATATCACTCTTCCCTGTGATGCCTAGTGTTATATCACTCTTCCCTGTGATGCCTAGTGTTATATCACTCTTCCCTGTGAGGCCTAGTGTTAAATCACTCTTCCCTGTGAGGCCTAGTGTTATATCACTCTTCCTGTGAGGCCTAGTGTTATCATATCACTCTTCCTGTGAGGCCTAGTGTTATATCTCTTCCCTGTGAGGCCTAGTGGTATTATATCACTTTTCCTGTGAGGCCTAGTGTTATCATATCACACTTCCTGTGAGGCCTAGTGATATATCACTCTTCCCTGTGAGGTCTAGTGTTGTATCACTCTTCCCTGTGTGGCCTAGTGTTATATCACTCTTCCCTGAGAGGCCTAGTGTTATATCAATCTTTCTGTGGGGCCTAGTGTTATATCACTCTTCCTCTGAGGCCTAGTGTTGTATCACTCTCCCCTGTGAGGCCTAGGGTTATATCACTCTCCCCTGTGAGGCCTAGTTATTATATCAATCTTCAATCTGAGGCCTAGTGTTATATTACTATTCCTGTGAGGCCTAGTGCTATATCACTCTTCCTGTGAGGCCTAGTGTTATATCACTCTTCCTTGTGAGGCCTAGTGTTATAATATCAATCTTCCCTGTGAGGGTGTTATATCACTCTTTCTGTGAGACCTAGTGTTATATCATTCTTCCTTGTGAGGCCTAGGGTTATATCACTCTTCACTGTGAGGCCTAGTGTTATATCACTCTTTCTGTGAGACCTAGTGTTATATCATTCTTCCTTGTGAGGCCTAGGGTTATATCACTCTTCACTGTAAGGCCTAGTTATTATATCAATCTTCCCTCTGAGACCTAGTATTATATCACTCTTCCTGCGAGTCCTAATGTTTTTTCACTTCCTGTGAGGCCAAGTGTTATATCACTCTTCCTTGTGAGGCCTAGTGTTATATCACTCTTCTCTGTGAGGTCTACTGCTATATCACTCTTCCTGTGAGGCCTAGTGTTATGTCAATCATCCTCCAAGGCCTAGTGTTATATCACTCTTCTCCGTGAAGCCTAGTTTTATATTGCTCTTCACTGTAAGGCCTAGTGTTACATCACTCTTCCCTGTGAGGCCTAGTGTTATATCACTCTTCTCTGTGAGGCTTAGCTTTATATCACTCTTCACTGTGAGGCCTAGTATTATATCACTCTTCCTGTGAGGCCTAGTGTTATATCACTCTTCCTGCGAGGCCTAGTGTTATATCACTCTTCTCCACAAGGCCTAGTTTTATATCACTCTTCACTGTGAGGCCTAGTGTTTTATCACTCTTCCCTGTGAGGCCTAGTGTTATATCAGTCTTCCCTGTGAGGCCTAGTGTTATAACACTCTTCACTGTGAGGCTTAGTGTTATATCGCTACTCTCTGTGAGGCTTAGTGTTATATCACTCTTCCCCATAAGGCCTAGTCTTATATCACTATTCCCTGTGAGGCATAACCTTATATAAATCTTTCCTGTGAGGCCTAGTGTTATATTCTCTCTTCCCTGTGAAGCCTAGTTTTATACCACTCTTCCGTGGGAGGCCTAGTGTTATATCACTCTTCCCTGTGAGGCCTAGGGTTATATCACTCTTCCCTGTGATGCCTAGTGTTATTATATCAATCTTCCCAGTGAGGCCTAGTGTTATATCACTCTTTCTGTCAGGCCTACTGTTATATCACTCCTCCTGTGAGGCCTAGTGTTATATCACTCTTCCCTGTGAGGTCTAGTGTTATATAACTCTTCCCATGAGGCCTAGTGTTATATCACTCTCCCCTCTGAGGCCTAGTGTTATTGTATTAATCTTCCCTGTGAGGCCTAGTGTTATATCACTCTTCATGTGAGGCCTAGTGTTATATCACTCTTCCCCATGAGGCCTAGTTTTATATCACTCTTCACTGTGGGGCCTAGTGTTTTATCACTCTTGCCTGTGAGGCCTGGTGTTACATCAATCTTCCCTGCGAGGCCTGGTGTTACATCAATCTTCCCTGTGAGGCCTAGTGTTAAATCACTTCCCTGTGAGGCCTATAGTTTTATCCCTCTTCCCTGTGAGGCCAAGTTATTATATCAGTTCCTGTAAGGCCTAGTGTTATATCACTCTTCCCTGTGAGGCCTAGTTATTATATCAGTTCCTGTAAGGCCTACTGTTATATCACTCTTCCCTGTGAGGCCTAGTGTTTTATCACTCTTCTCTGTGAGGCCTAGTGTTATTATATCACTGTTCATGTGAGGCCTAGTGTTATATCACTCTTCTCAGTGAGGCCTTGTGTTATATCACTCTTCTCTGTGAGGCCTAATATGATATCACTCTTCTCTGTGAGGCCTAGTGTTTTACCACTCTTCCCTGTGACGCTTAGTGTTATATCACTTCCTGTGAGGCCTAGTGTTAAATCACTCTTCCCTGTGAGGCCTAGTGTTTTACCACTCTTCCCTGTGAGGCCTAGTGTTACATCAATCTTCCCTGTGAGGCTTGACTTTTATGTCACTCTTCCTTGTGAGGCCTAGTGTTATATCACTATTCCCTGTGAGGCTTAGTGTTATATCACTCTCGCTCTGAAACCTAGCGTTTTATCACTTTTCCCTGTGAGGCGTTAGCATTACATTACTCTCGCTTTGAGGCCTAGTGTTATATCACTTTCACCTGTGAGGCCTAGTTAATGTTATTGCTACTCCCTTTGAGTCCTAGTGTTATATCGCTACTCCCTGTGAGCCCTAGTGATATAACACTCTTCCCTGTGAGGCCTACTATTATATCACTCTTCTCTGTGAGGCCTAATATTATATCACTCTTCTCTGTAAGGCCTAGTGTTATACACTCTTCCCTGTATGGCCTAGTATTATATCACTCTTCCCTGTGAGGCCTAATCTTATATTACTCTTCTCTGTGAGGCCTAATATTATATCACTCTTCCATGTAAGGCCTAGTTATGTCACTCTTTCCTGTGAGGCCTAGTGTTATATCACTCTTCCCTCTGAGGCCTAGTGTATATCGCTCTTCCCTGCGAGGCCTAGTGTTATATCACTCTTCCTTGTGAGGCCTAGTGTTATATCACTCTTGCCTTTGAGGCCTAATGCTGTATCACTTTTCCCTGTGAGGCCTAGTGTTATATCTCTCTTCATGTGAGGCCTAGTGTTATATCACTCTTCCCTGTGAGGCCTAGTGTTATATCACTCTTCCCTTTGAGGCCTAGTGTTGTATCTCTTCCTGTGAGGCCTAGTACTGTATCACTCTTCCCTGTGAACCTAGTGTTATATCTCTCTTCCTGTGAGGCCTAGTGTTATATCACTCACCTGTGAGGCCTAATTTTATATCACTTTCCTGTGAGGCCTAGTGTTATTATATCACTCTTCCCTGTGAGGCCTAGTGTTATATCTCTCTTCCTGTGAGGCCCAGTTATATCACTCTTCCCTGTGAGGCCTAATCTTATATTACTCTTCTCTGAGGCCTAATATTATATCACTCTTCCCTGTAAGGCCTAGTTATATCACTCTTTCCTGTGAGGCCTAGTGTTATATCACTCTTCCCTGTGAGGCCTAGTGTATATCACTCTTCCCTGTGAGGCCTAGTGTTATATCTCTTTCTTGTGAGGCCTAGTGTTATATCACTCTTCCCTTTGAGGCCTAATGATGTACCACTTTTCCCTGTGAGGCCTAGTGTTATATCTCTCTTCCTGTGAGGCCTAGTTTTATATCACTCTTCCCTGTGAGGCCTAGTGTTATATTACTCTTCCCTTTGAGGTCTAGTGTTATATCTCTTCCTGTGAGACCTAGTGTTGTATCACTCTTCCCTGTGAGCCTAGTGCTATATCTCTCTTCCTGTGAGGCCTAGTGTTATATAACTCTTACCTGTGAGGCCTAATTTTATATCACTTTCCTGTTAGGCCTTGTGTTATTATATCACTCTTCCCTGTGAGGCCTAGTGTTATATCTCTCTTCCTGTGAGGCCTAGTTATATCACTCTTCCCTGTGGGGCTTAGCATTATCAATCTTCCTGTGAAGCCTAGCATTATATCATTCCATCCTGTGAGGCCTTATATCGCTATTCCCTGTAAGGCCTAGTGTTATATCTCTCTTCTCTGTGAGGCCGACTGTTATATCTCTCTTCCTGTGAGGCCTAGTGTTACATCACTCTTCACTGTGAGGCCTAGTGTTATATCATTCTTCCCTGTGAGGCCTAATGTTATATCAATTTTCCCTGTGAGGCTTAGTGTTATATCACTCTTCCTAGTGAGGCCTAGCATTATATCACTATTCCCTGTGATGCCTAGTGTCATATCACTCTTCCCTGTGAGTCCTAGTGTTATATCACTTTTCCCTGTGATGCCTAGTGTTATATCAATCTTCCCTGTGAGGCCTAGTGTTATATTTATCTTGTCTGTGAGGCCTAGTGTTAATATATCACTCCTCCTTGAGAAGCCTAGTTATATCACTCTTCCCTGTGAGGCCTAATGTTATATCACTTTCCTGTGAGCCCTAGTGAGGAGTTTTCATCAAAAGAGATGTGCGTGCGAGTAGAATGAAGAGTGTGAGTGGTTCCAGTTGAAGGTGAGTTTGCATCAAGGGCATGTGATGTTGCCATGGCTGTTTAATTGTGTTTATAGATGGTGCAGTGTGATGGAAATGCGAGGGTCTTGAAGCGATGGTAAAGTATGGTCTGATAGGAATGGAGATGCTTGACTCAATCACAGTGCATGCACTTACGATTATCTTTAACCATTCCTTTGTACACAAGGAAAATCCCAAACATATGGAAACTACCAACATAATACCGAGCCAAAAGCCCCTAAACCATCCAACACACCCTCCTCCTGCCGCCCTGTATCACTTCTGTCTTCAGCATTCACAATTTGTGAAATATAATCCACAACAGAATCAAAAGAAATATCCCACTCTTATACGTAACATGGATTCGGACCCAACCCTCCACCACAACACTACACACACACTTCATACATATCCTAGAAGGCTTCAAGCAAACATAGCCCCCATCCCGCACAATATTAGCGGCGACGTCTACAAAACATTTAACACTCTTCTCCAACACATCACACAAAAGAAACTTGACACTAACCTGGACAACAATGACAAATGGTGCTTAGCCAACTTGAAATCCGGCCGCCAAGCTAGTCACTCGCAATAGCTCCACCTCTAAAAAATCTTCAATGGAGTTCTTAAGGAGCGGGTCTTTCCCTAACACTCTTCAATCTCTCCTTACATGGCCTTCCATTACTTCCGATGAACTATAATATGAAGGAAGACGACCACACAATCACTTACTAGTTGTATTTCAATTCTATCACTGTAAATAATGCAATGAATAAGGTAATTCTTGTATTGTACCAATTTATAACATTTAAAACTTTTGTAAGCCCTAAAGGGTGGGAGTAGTACACTACCCTGTCCTTTTGATGTAATTATTGTCAATAGAATGTTTCAATTTGTTTCACAATCACTTCACAACACCTTGATACAACAGTAGCAACAAATATGCAACACTTTATTACACAATTTGAACAATGGCTCACCTTAAACAGAATGCCTTTACCTTCACAAGTCTTTTGATCATCCTCAACCCCAAACAGACACAAAGTCATCTTGTGTGGACAATCAATCCCACTGAACAAAACACCAACTATTTTGAGCATCACTTATGATACACATATTCACTCCCCACACCAAAGACATCAACACAAACTAAATGCCAGATTTGGACGTGAAAAAGACTCCCTTAGCATCCTTTACAAATTAAATATCCACTGCACCCTAAACTACGTCTTAACTGTATGGTTCTCCACCCCATCGAGGGCAAATATATGCTACGAACAACACAAATTAGAGCGTTTAGAATAAACATCAGCTGCCCAAGAACAATAAGCACTCAACACCTTCAAGATGAAACAGAGATCCTCTCAATGCAGTCCCAATTAAACATGTTCGGCACCCAATTCTATGCCACAGCACTAGACCCTCTCCCACCCAAACCACTCCATAACTAACCATCAACCCTCAAGTAGATGTAAAAAGCCTAGCCCCACCTCATCTGCAGTAACCTCTACTCACAGATCCCCCAACACTGAACAAACACATCATTGACAACAAATACACACTGAAATGAGAAGCACTACATAATTGACCGCCCAACTCACCCCACCAACACACGCAAATCACACTCTTAACACTGGGTGGGAATGGGGGGATATGAAAGGGATATGGCATCTTCCTTGTTAACTAAAAATCAAATATAATCCTCTTTACTGTTTAAATAAGGAAATGGCAACCACCTTATTACCTCAGAAACTAATAACTACTCCCTTTCTAATTCAATCACCCTAAAAAATTACTAATAATTTTCCTGCAGATTTTTTTCTCATGTCTCCAAAATATAGCATTTTTATTTTATTTATTTATTATGCTTTGTCGCTATCTCCCGCGTTAGCGAGGTAGCGCAAGGAAACAGACGAAAGAATGACCCAACCCGCCTACATACACATGTATATACATACATGTCCACACACACACAATATACATACCTATACATCTCAATGTACACATATATACACACACAGACATATACATATATACACATGTACATAATTCATACTGTCTGCCTTCATTTGTTCCCATCACCACCTCGCCACACATGGAATAACAACCCCCTCCCCCCTCATGTGTGCGAGGTAGCGCTAGGAAAAACACCAAAGGCCCCATTCGTTCACACACAGTCTCTAGCTGTCATGTAATAATGCACCGAAACCACAGCTCCCTTTCCACATCCAGGCCCCACACACTGCATGGTTTACCCCAGACGCTTCACATGCCTTGGTTCAATCCATTGACAGCACGTCGACCCCGGTATACCATATCATTCCAATTCACTCTATTCCTTGCACGCCTTTCACCCTCCTGCATGTTCAGGCCCCGATCACTCAAAATCTTTTTCCCTCCATCTTTCCACCTCCAATTTGGTCTCCCACTTCTCCTCGTTCCCTCCACCTCCGACACATATATCCTCTTGGTCAATCTTTCCTCACTCATTCTCTCCATGTGCCCAAACCATTTCAAAACACCCTCTTCTGCTCTCTCAACCACGCTCTTTTTATTTCCACACATCTCTCTTGCCCTTACGTTACTTACTCGATCAAACCACCTCACACCACACATTGTCCTCAAACATCTCATTTCCAGCACATCCATCCTCCTGCGCACAACTCTATCCATAGCCCACGCCTCGCAACCATACAACATTGTTGGAACCGCTATTCCTTCAAACATACCCATTTTTGCTTTCCGAGATAATGTTCTCGACTTCCAAACATTCTTCAAGGCTCCCAGAATTTTCGCCCCCTCCCCCACCCTATGATTCACTTCCACTTCCATGGTTCCATCCGCTGCCAGATCCACTCCCTGATATCTAAAACACTTCACTTCCTCCAGTTTTTCTCCAATCAAACTTACCTCCCAATTGACTTGACCCTCAACCCTACTGTACCTAATAACCTTGCTCTTATTCACATTTACTCTTAACTTTCTTCTTTCACACACTTTACCAAACTCAGTCACCAGCTTCTGCAGTTTCTTACATGAATCAGCCACCAGCGCTGTATCAGCAAACAACAACTGACTCACTTCCCAAGCTCTCTCATCCACAACAGACTGCATACTTGCCCCTCTTTCCAAAACTCTTGCATTCACCTCCCTAACAACCCCATCCATAAACAAATTAAACAACCATGGAGACATCACACACCCCTGCCGCAATCCTACATTCACTGAGAACCAATCACTTTCCTCTCTTCCTACACGTTACACATGCCTTACATCCTTGATAAAAACTTTTCACTGCTTCTAACAACTTGCCTCCCACACCATATATTCTTAGTACCTTCCACAGAGCATCTCTATCAACTCTATCATATGCCTTCTCCAGATCCATAAATGCTACATACAAATCCATTTGTTTTTCTAAGTATTTCTCGCATACATTCTTCAAAGCAAACACCTGATCCACACATCCTCTACCACTTCTGAAACCACACTGCATTTCCCCAATCTGATGCTCTGTACATGCCTTCACCCTCTCAATCAATACCCTCCCATATAATTTACCAGGAATACTCAACAAACTTATACCTCTGTAATTTGAGCACTCACTCTTATCCCCTTTGCCTTTGTACAATGGAAAAAGGTGAGAACAATGGAAGTAAGGGGAGTGGGGGAGGAATGGGATGTATTTAGGGAATCAGTGATGGATTGCGCAAAAGATGCTTGTGGCATGAGAAGAGTGGGAGGTGGGTTGATTAGAAAGGGTAGTGAGTGGTGGGATGAAGAAGTACGATTATTAGTGAAAGAGAAGAGAGAGGCATTTGGACGATTTTTGCAGGGAAAAAATGCAATTGAGTGGGAGATGTATAAAAGAAAGAGACAGGAGGTCAAGAGAAAGGTGCAAGAGGTGAAAACTAGGACAAATGAGAGTTGGGGTGAGAGAGTATCATTAAATTTAAGGGAGAATAAAAAGATGTTCTGGAAGGAGGTAAATAAAGTGCGTAAGACAAGGGCGCAAATGGGGAGGTGATAACAAGTAGTGGTGATGTGAGAAGGAGATGGAGTGAGTATTTTGAAGGTTTGTTGAATGTGATTGATGATAGAGTGGCAGATATAGGGTGTTTTGGTCGAAGTGGTGTGCAAAGTGAGAGGGTTAGGGAAAATGATTTGGTAAACAGAGAAGAGGTAGTAAAAGCTTTGCGGAAGATGAAAGCCGGCAAGGCAGCAGGTTTGGATGGTATTGCAGTGGAATTTATTAAAAAAGGGGGTGACTATATTGATGACTGGTTGGTAAGGTTATTTAATGTATGTATGACTCATGGTGAGGTGCCTGAGGATTGGCAGAATGCGTGCATAGTGCCATTGTACAAAGGCAAAGGGGATAAGAGTGAGTGCTCAAATTATAAAGGTATAAGTTTGTTGAGTATTCCTGGTAAATTATATGGGAGGTTATTGATTGAGAGGGTGAAGGCATGTACAGAGCATCAGATTGGGGAAGAGCAGTGTGGTTTCAGAAGTGGTATATATATATATATATATATATATATATATATATATATATATATATATATATATATAAATATATATATATATATATATATATTTTTTTTTTTCAAACTATTCGTCATTTCCCGCGTTAGCGAGGTAGCGTTAAGAACAGAGAACTGGGCCATTGAGGGAATATCCTCACCTGGCCCCCTTCTCTGTTCCTTGTTTTGGAAAATTAAAAAAAAAATTGAGAGGGGAGGATTTCCAGCCCCCCGCTCCCTTCCCTTTTAGTCGCCTTCTACGACACGCAGGGAATACGTGGGAAGTATTCTTTCTCCCCTATCCCCAGGGATAATAGTCGGCAAGTTAGATCCGTAACTTCGGGAAAAGGATTGGCTCTGAGGATTGAGCCAGTCGGGCCTGTGCAGGAAGCGGGCCTGGGTTCAGGCGCAGGACTGGACGAGGTGAAGGAGGTTTTGGTGGTGGTGTTGGACTTACTTTTGGTGTTGTTGATTTTGTGTCCAAGCCCTCTGCATCATCACAGCAAAGTTCTTCTTCTTCTTCCTCCTCACCCGCCACCCATTGTTGGCACATCTCCGTGTTGCCCCTGTACTGTGTTTCTGCTACTTCTTTTTCTGTGCTGCTGCTGATGCTGTCGTATGACATGCATACACGCGTGCAGGCAGGGCTGTAGTAGTCAAGTGGTGCAGGCAAGCAAGGCAGTAGTAATGTGTCTGCGTCTTTGGTGTGGTTGCCTAAAGTGAAGGAAGGAAGGGTGTGGAATTTTGTGATGCACGGCTTGTCACTGATGACACCGATAGTAATAGTAATAATAATATACATATATATATATATATATATATATATATATATATATATATATATATATATATATATATATATATATATATTTCTTTCATGCTATTTGCCATTTCCTGCGTTGAGAGAGAGAGAGAGAGAGAGAGAGAGAGAGAGAGAGAGAGAGAGAGAGAAAATGATGTGGTATACCGGGATCAACGCGCTGTCAGTGGACTAAACCAAGGCATGTGAAATGTTCGGGGTAAACCATGGAAAGGTCTGTAGGGCCTGAATATGGATAGGGTGCTCGGGTTTCAGTACATTACACATGACAGATAGAGACTGAAGAGTGGATGTGGCTTTCCTTTGTGTTTCCTGGCGTTCTCTCGCTGATGCAGAGGGACAGCAATCAAGTGTGAGGGAGGGGAAGAGAATGTACATTATCTTTTTTTTCCTTTATGCATTTGTGCTGTTTTCTGTGGGGCAGGGTGGCGTCGAGAACAGATGTATATACATACACGACCACACACACACATATACATACCTATACATCTCAACATATACATATATATACACACACAGACATATACATATATACACATGTACATAATTCATACTGTCTGCCCTTATTCATTCCCATCGCCACCCCACCAGCGTTAGCAAGGTAGCGCAAGGAAACAGATGAAAGAATGGCCCAACCCACCCACATACACATGTATATACAAAAAGCCCACACACGCACACATACATACCTATACATTTCAACGTATACATACATATAAATACGCAGACATTCATATTTATACATATTCATACATGCTGCCTTCATCCATTCTCGCTGCTACTCCGCTACACATGAAATGGCACCCCCCTCCCCCCGCAAGCGTGCGAGGTAGCACTAGGAAAAGACAACAAAGGCCACATATGTTCGCAACTGTCTCTAGCTGTCGTGTAATGCACCGAAACCACAGCTCCCTTTCCACATCCAGGCAACATAAAACTTTCCATAGTTTACCCCAGACACTTCACATGCCCTGGTTCAATCCATTGACAGCATATCGAACACGGTATACCACATCGTTCCAATTCACTCTATTCCTTGCACGCCTTTTACCCTCCTGTATGTTCAGGCTCCGATCGCTCAAAATCTTTTTCACTCCATCCTTCCACCTCCAATTTGGTCTCCTTCTCCTCGTTCCCTCCACCTCTGACACATATATCCTCTTTGTCAGTATTTCCTCACTCATTTCTCTCCATGTGACCAAACCATTTCAATACACCCTCTTCTGCTCTCTCAACTACACTCTTTTCTTATTACCACACACCTCTCTTACCCTTTCATTACTTACTCGATCAAACCACCTCACATCACATACTGTCCTCAAACATCTCACTTCCAACACATAACACATCCACCCTCCTCCACACAACCCTATCTATAGCCCATGCCTTTAACCATATAACAATGCTGGAATCACTATTCCTCCTAAGGGGCATGTGAAGCGTCTGGGGTAAACCATGGAAAGCTGTGTGGGGCCTGGATGTGGAAAGGGAGCTGTGGTTTCGGGCATTATTGCATGACAGCTAGAGACTGAGTGTGAACGAATGAGGCCTTGTTGTCTTTTCCTAGCGCTACCCCGCACACATGAGGGGGGAGGGGAATAGTATTCCATGTGTGGCAAGGTGGCGATGGGAATGAATAAAGGCAGACAGTGTGAATTGTGTACATGGGTATATATGTATGTGTCTGTGTGTGTATATATATGTGTACATTGTGATGTATAGGTTTGTATATTTGCGTGTGTGGACATGTGTGTATATACATGTGTATGGGGCTGGGTTGGGCCATTTCTTTCGTCTGTTTCCTTGCGCTACCTTGCAAATGCGGGAGACAGCGACAAAGCAAAATAAATAAATAAATAAATAAATATATATATATATATATATAATTATATCTTTTTTTTATTTTGCTTTGTCGCTGTCTCCCGCGTTTGCGAGGTAGCGCAAGGAAACAGACGAAAGAAATGGCCCAACCCACCCCCATACACATGTATATGCATACACGTCCCCACATGCAAATATACATACCCATACACCTCAATGTACACATATATATACACACACACAAACATATACATATACACACACACACACACATATATATATATATATATATACCTCGCAAACGCGGGAGACAGCGACAAAGTATAAAAAAAAAAAAAAAAAAAAAAAAAATATATATATATATATATATATATATATATATATATATATATATATATATATATATATATATATATATATATGGATGGGGTTGTTAGGGAGGTGAATGCAAGAGTTTTGGAAAGAGGGGCAAGTATGAAGTCTGTTGGGGATGAGAGAGCTTGGGAAGTGAGTCAGTTGTTGTTCGCTGATGATACAGCGCTGGTGGCTGATTCATGTGAGAAACTGCAGAAGCTGGTGACTGAGTTTGGTAAAGTGTGTGAAAGAATAAAGTTAAGAGTAAATGTGAATAAGAGCAAGGTTATTAGGTACAGTAGGGTTGAGGGTCAAGTCAATTGGGAGGTAAGTTTGAATGGAGAAAAACTGGAGGAAGTAAAGTGTTTTAGATATCTGGGAGTGGATCTGGCAGCGGATGGAACCATGGAAGCGGAAGTGGATCATAGGGTGGGGGAGGGGGCGAAAATCCTGGGAGCCTTGAAGAATGTTTGGAAGTCGAGAACATTATCTCGGAAAGCAATAATGGGTATGTTTGAAGGAATAGTGGTTCCAACAATGCTGTATGGTTGCGAGGCGTGGGCTATGGATAGAGTTGTGCACAGGAGGGTGGGTGTGCTGGAAATGAGATGTTTGAGGACAATATGTGGTGTGAGGTGGTTTGATCGAGTAAGTAACGTACGGGTAAGAGAGATGTGTGGAAATAAAAAGAGTGTGGTTGAGAGAGCAGAAGAGGGTGTTTTGAAATGGTTTGGGCACATGGAGAGAATGAGTGAGGAAAGATTGACCAAGAGGATATAGGTGTCGGAGGTGGAGGGAACGAGGAGAAGTGGGAGACCAAATTGGAGGTGGAAAGATGGAGTGAAAAAGATTTTGTGTGATCGGGGCCTGAACATGCAGGAGGGTGAAAGGAGGGCAAGGAATAGAGTGAATTGGATCGATGTGGTATACCAGGGTTGACGTGCTGTCAGTGGATTGAATCAGGGCATGTGAAGCGTCTGGGGTAAACCATGGAAAGCTGTATAGGTATGTATATTTGCGTGTGTGGACGTGTATGTATATACATGTGTATGGGGGTGGGTTGGGCCATTTCTTTCGTCTGTTTCCTTGCACTACCTCGCGAACGCGGGTGACAGCGAAAAAAAAAAATATATATATATATATATATATATATATATATATATATATATATATATATATATATATATATTTTTTTTAATTTTCCAAAAGAAGGAACAGAGGAGGGGGCCAGGTGAGGTTATTCCCTCAAAGGCCCAGTCCTCTGTTCTTAACGCTACCTCGCTAACGCGGGAAATGGCGAATAGTATAAAAATATATATATATATATATATATATATATATATATATATATATATATATATATAAATTCCTATGAGTCCACGGGGAAAATGAAACACGATAAGTTCCCAAGTGCACTTTCGTGTAATAATTACATCATCAGGGGAGACACAAGAGAGAAACATAACAGTCAGTTGATATACATCGAAGAGACAAAGCTAGGACGCCATTTGGTAAACATGTGATTGTCGAAAATATACGAGCCTTCATAAACTTATCATTTTACAAATTTTATCAGCAATAAAGTTATGTAATTTGTATAGACCATCACTAATATTAAGATTATAATTCTCTGTGTATCTAATAATAGAAGATTCAATGATATTTCTCTTGGTAATAGAGTTAGAGTTAATAACTGAGATGGCGTTACTCCAGTCAGTACAATGATCATAGTTTTTAACATCATTAAACAAGGCAATTGATTCTTGTCCCATTCTTATACTATATTTATGTTGCTTAAGTCTAAAAGAAAAATCCTTACCAGTCTGACCAACATAAAATTTATCACAGTTTCCACAAGGCACTTTATAGATGCATCCAAGAGAATTTTCTGGTGAATTCCTGTTTAAGATATTCTTTATAGTATTATTGTTGCTAAAGGCAACATTTACATTAAAGAATTTAAGCAACATGGGAAGCATAGTGAAATTATTATCAAAAGGGAAAACTAAAAGATTCTTGGTGTCAATGGGAGGTTTGGGCTCAACTCTATAAAATAATTTCTTTGCTAACTTAGGGGATTTATCAATGAAAGATTTAGGGTACTTTAACTTAGATCCATTACAATATATCTTCTCAAACTCATCAATAAACTCTGGACTGCAAATACGTAATGCCCTAAGGAACATAGATTGAAATGATGATAATTTAACTCTGTCATGTTGAGATGAGTAATAATGGATATATGAGCATACATTGGTGGGTTTTCTGTACATGCTAAACTTAAACTTGTTTCCCTGTCTATGGATCATGCAATCTAAAAATGGTAACATACCATTATTTTCATTTTCTACAGTAAATTTGATGGACGGTACTAAATTGTTAAGGGGAGAAATATTTGTAAATTTTCATTTGTTGGCCAAACACAAACATCATCTACATACCTAAACCCAACTGCATTAGAAGGTAAGATATCTTTTAGTAATTTTGTTTCAAAAAATTCCATATAAAGATTACTTAGTACAGGTGAAAGAGGGTTACCCATCGCCATACCAAATTTTTGAGCATAATAATCTCCATTAAATTGAAATACAGTCTTTTATTCACAATTTTAGCAGTTCAATGAAATTAGACTTTTGAAACAGGCAAATGAATATCATCCAAGACATCAAATAAATATTCTAAAAGGTCATCAACTGGAACTTTAGTGAAAAGTGAGGAAACATCAAAGCTAACTAGGTTGAAATCAAAATTAACATTGATATTGTTTAGCTTGTTGACTAAATCTACATTGTTCATGATATTAGAATTTGATACCTTACCCACTAAAGGGCTTAATAAAGAAACTAACCATTTTGACAATCTATATGTGATGGAGCCTACTGAACTCACTATAGGTCTTGCTGGAAAATTCTGTTTATGTGTTTTGATAAGTCCATGCATATATGGCAATGAAGGGGACAAAGACGACAAACTTTTGATAAATGTTACTTTTCAACTTCATTTCTTTATTGAAATGAGAATTAACTGCTTCTAAGGGATTTATACTAAGTTTAGAATATGTTATGTCATCATTTAGAAGATCATTCATTTTAGATAAATAGTTAATTTTGTCTAAAAATCTCTTAGAAGAGAATGGTTGAGCATTTACGTCCAGTCGTACACAAATTAACGTGGATAAAGATCTAATAGATAAATCCTGATATATATGTGATTAAAATATGGGCTACAATAGAATGAATATAAAACTGCTTTAAGAGGCCTACCATATTAAAAGCAAGCTCCCAGCGATGGATGAAGGTAGCAAGCGAAGGAGGGACCCAGCAATTCATGGAATGGGAAGTATTCCTGGCTATATATGCTGGCGGTCCAAAGCTCTCTTGTGGTTTCGAGTGGCTGCAATAACGTTTTGGAGAACGGCTGCGTTGTGCCATAGGGTTCCTCTTAATGCTCCGAAAAGCTGGTTATTTGTTGTTTTCTATCTCAAGATTTGGTGGATACATTGCGGGGATATTAAGTCGTCCGATACACCCTATTGTGAAAGAAATGAACGATTAGCAAGCGTGTGGGACCTCGAAAACCATCAACGTATTCTTTACTTATAACACGTGAATGAAGTAATTGTATTCACACGATATTAGATCACCAATAGATTTATAAAGATATAATCTTTTTATTACGCAAAGAAAGATGATACATTAGTTCTTGGTATGTCCTCCGCTTGCGCCTGACTCAACAAGGTGTGTAATTTCTGAATATGTCGACGGCACTCCTACAACTCATTCACTTTATTCATATTATTTGTAGACTCGTTGCATCACACCCACCCAACTTCATTATTTATATATGCCGGCAAGTTTTCAAGTGTTTTAGGTCTGTTGATATAGGCGGTCAGTCGAGGAGTGTGAGGACGTGCTGCAACATTCCTTGTAGTGTGG
The DNA here is from genome assembly GCF_036320965.1 of Panulirus ornatus. Classification (NCBI taxonomy): domain Eukaryota; kingdom Metazoa; phylum Arthropoda; class Malacostraca; order Decapoda; family Palinuridae; genus Panulirus; species Panulirus ornatus. Next base: position 63,733,365 of record NC_092233.1, read on the forward strand.
ATACGGCTTTTATCTTGGGGGCAGGTAAGCTTTTTCACTTGGTAACGGATGTACCATCACAGGTGGCAGCATCATTTCTTCCTGTATCTCAACGTATGAAACGATGACCAACGCCACTACCACCATCTTCACCGCCTTGGAGCACAGCATTGCACCCGCCAAATCTGCCACTGGAATTAAAACTGAGCAATGGAGGGTTAGCGCGCTAGGGCACTATTAGATGATGCAATCTAATGATTGTTTAGAAACATTGTTCATTTTGGATATTTCTGACATAAAAGTCCTTCAATATGCAACGTAATTCGTGAAGGAGTGTGTGTATTTACACCTAAAAATGAATTATTGTCTATAATTACCTGAAAGGATTTTTTTTTTTTTTTTTGCTTTGTCGCTCTCCCGCGTTTGCGAGGTAGCGCAAGGAAACAGACGAAAGAAATGGCCCAACCCACCCCCCATACACATGTATATACATACACGTCCACACACGCAAATATACATACCTACACAGCTTTCCATAGTTTACCCCAGACGCTTCACATGCCCTGATTCAATCCACTGACAGCACGTCAACCCCGGTATACCACATCGATCCAATTCACTCTATTCCTTGCCCTCCTTTCACCCTCCTGCATGTTCAGGCCCCGATCACACAAAATCTTTTTCACTCCACATCTTTCCACCTCCAATTTGGTCTCCCACTTCTCCTCGTTCCCTCCACCTCCGACACATATATCCTCTTGGTCAATCTGTCCTCACTCATTCTCTCCATGTGCCCAAACCATTTCAAAACACCCTCTTCTGCTCTCTCAACCACGCTCTTTTTATTTCCACACATCTCTCTTACCCTTACGTTACTTACTCGATCAAACCACCTCACACCACACATTGTCCTCAAACATCTCATTTCCAGCACATCCACCCTCCTGCGCACAACTCTATCCATAGCCCACGCCTCGCAACCATACAACATTGTTGGAACCACTATTCCTTCAAACATACCCATTTTTGCTTTCCGAGATAATGTTCTCGACTTCCAAACATTCTTCAAGGCTCCCAGAATTTTCGCCTCCTCCCCCACCCTATGATCCACTTCCACTTCCATGGTTCCATCCGCTGGCAGATCCACTCCCAGATATCTAAAACACTTTACTTCCTCCAGTTTTTCTCCATTCAAACTTACCTCCCAACTGACTTGACCCTCAACCCTACTGTACCTAATAACCTTGCTCTTATTCACATTTACTCTTAACTTTCTTCTTTCACACACTTTACCAAACTCAGTCACCAGCTTCTGCAGTTTCTCACATGAATCAGCCACCAGCGCTGTATCATCAGCGAACAACAACTGACTCACTTCCCAAGCTCTCTCATCCCCAACAGACTTCATTCTTGCCCCTCTTTCCAAAACTCTTGCATTCACCTCCCTAACAACCCTATCCATAAACAAATTAAACAACCATGGAGACATCACACACCCCTGCCGCAAACCTACATTCACTGAGAACCAATCACTTTCCTCTCTTCCTACACGTACACATGCCTTACATCCTCGATAAAAACTTTTCACTGTTTCTAACAACTTGCCTCCCACACCATATATTCTTAATACCTTCCACAGAGCATCTCTATCAACTCTATCATATGCCTTCTCCAGATCCATAAATGCTGCATACAAATCCATTTGCTTTTCTAAGTATTTCTCACATACATTCTTCAAAGCAAACACCTGATCCACACATCCTCTACCACTTCTGAAACCACACTGCTCTTCCCCAATCTGATGCTCTGTACATGCCTTAACCCTATCAATCAATACCCTCCCATATAATTTACCAGGAATACTCAACAAACTTATACCTCTGAAATTTGAGCACTCACTCTTATCCCCTTTGCCTTTGTACAATGGCACTATGCACGCATTCCGCCAATCCTCAGGCACCTCACCATGAGTCATACATACATTAAATAACCTTACCAACCAGTCAATAATACAGTCACCCCCTTTTTCAATAAATTCCACTGCAATACCATCCAAACCTGCTGCCTTGCCGGCTTTCATCTTCCGCAAAGCTTTTACTACCTCTTCTCAGTTTACCAAATCATTTTCCCTAACCCTCTCACTTTGCACACCACCTCGACCAAAACACCCTATATCTGCCACTCTATCATCAAACACATTCAACAAACCTTCAAAATACTCACTCCATCTCCTCACATCACCACTACTTGTTATCACCTCCCCATTTGCGCCCTTCACTGAAGTTCCCATTTGCTCCCTTGTCTTACGCACTTTATTAACCTCCTTCCAGAACATCTTTTTATTCTCCCTAAAATTTAATGATACTCTCACCCCAACTCTCATTTGCCCTCTTTTTCACCTCTTGCACCTTTCTCTTGACCTGTCTCTTTCTTTTATACATCTCCCACTTATTTGCATTTTTTCCCTGCAAAAATCGTCCAAATGCCTCTCTCTTCTCTTTCACTAATAATCTTGCTTCTTCATCCCACCACTCACTACCCTTTCTAATCAACCTAATGAACACCGAAGGTATTTACCGTTACCCTATCGTCTCATTGTTTACCTCCTCTCAAAATAACTTCACCTTGTATTATTGGTCCTCCAGATGCGTGATGGTCTAAGACTATCTGATGGACGTTTTCTCATCACAAAACATGACTTACCAAAACTTGTCTTCTGTGTCTAGTCTCGCAATTTCCTCCATGTTCATTCCTGTGACGTTGTAGCACTGCAGGCTTAACAGGTAGGTTGTATGAGTGAACATCTGCTCAGTCTGTGTATTACCGTTGGTCATTTGTACTACATCTGCAAACTGTCTTATATGCCTCCTCCGCTACGTATAAGCCTAGCATGTATAAGCGTGACAATCCCTTGGTCTTCACGCGGTGTGGTTGAACTAGGGTGCCCTCAGCCATGCCCATTCATTGTAATATCTTTTCTCCATATACCGTTTGATCAGTCTATTGACAGATTGTTCACTTACTATTATTAGTATCTATGAGGTATTATATCATGACGCTCACTGTTTCTGTTCCTTTCAATTCCTTCGTGGTTTCCTGCCTAATCCTTGGTCTGTCCATACAAGCTATGACACCCAGGTCTGCAAAACACTCGAAAGTGATTCGATACTTGCAATGATCCATGAAACAAACATGAGGGGCGAACGTTTGTGACGCTTAGATTACATTTAATTAGTTCATAACTGGTAAACGTCAGGAATCACAGTTTCAAAATAACTTCGATGTGCATTCCACATTGTCAATGTGTCGATTATTTTCTCGTGTAACAGTAAGGAGATCTCGGTTACTTCGGATCTTGAATCCAGCATACAACTCATTGAAGCTTTTGTTTCTCTCTCTCTCTCTCTCGTTAGGTGTACCAACGGACAAAATGTACACGAGATGAGCCTGTCGTTCCTTTCTGAGAGTATAGATACTCTTCAGACGAAACTGAGATGTTTCGTTCTATTTCATTGGCTACTAGTACTTTTAACTACAATTTAGCAACGCTTCTCTTTCCAGTACTTGCCCCAATTTACACAGTCAATGATTCCTCCTCCTTCGTAATCTTAACCATGATGACTGCTTTTTTGCCTCTTTTAATGTATCTTGGTATTGAGAACAATCCTTGACAATAACAGAGATATTTGTACTGATGATATGTTCAAATATACTTCCTTGTTTATTTTTTTCTGTTTAATCATTTCTGTTCAAACAAAAGGATGGAGTAACCATGGGTATCCCCCCTCGGAAAGTTGTTTCCAAAGTATTTGTTGTACGTCATGAAAGGAACTGGTGAAAAAAACCCTGCCAGACACACTTCAGATCCCTTGCTTGTATACCACTGGTCTAAAATATAAAGATTGGATCGAGTTTCTATCGCTGTCAGATTGATGACATTATCAGATCACGAGATTCATACCGAGCACTGAAAGGCTTCTAAAATCCTCAATACTTTCAGAGAAAATTATCCTACAATTCACTATAGTTGTCTTCACTGTACTTACACAATTTCTGGATGATTAAGGAGCTCTGTTGTCATTTCGAATATGGCTCACTTAAAGTGAAATCTATAATTTTTACGCCTAGGCAAGAGAAATCGACGCCTAAACTGAGCCACTTGTATCTGTTAATACAGTGATGTAAATAAAATTCCTAAAGCTTAGATCTTTAGCCTATTTTGTCATGAAAATTAGAAGTACAAATATGACTTTCTGTCTCTTGGCAAATTGAATACAAGAACTTCCAACAGTCCTGCTTTGTTTAATAATTGTACAAGTTCAAAGAAAAATTCAAGGAAATTTATCCAGCATATCACCATTTTGTCCTTAACCATTACATGCTTCAATTACAAATCAATGCACTTTGCATAGTGTATTTATACTTTACCTTTTTAAGATGATATGGAAACATTTTGAATCTCGTTGGAATTGACCCCTGCTTCAGTTTAACATTGCGACCAATTCTGTCTTTGCTCGAGTCTCGATTCTGTAAGGCAAACTGAGCAAATTTGGGAGTGGTTTATTGGGTTGCAATGCCGTCGATGCATAATAACTAACCATACTTTTTTAAATCAATATTGTTTTGAAATCTGAAAATAATAATCATTGAAACAGTAACTAAATAATATCATAATGTTCTTAGATGGATACTATCACATAAAAGAACTGAGAAAATACAAGTAGGGATAAACGTGCAGTAGTGGCGACACTTAACAAGTTGAAGCTTACTGAAATATTTTTTTTCTTTCTCTTCCCCATATTTCATCATAAGTTCCTGCATTTCAAAGTTGCCCCAGGGACAGATGAAAGAAGTCCACATCAGCTCACATCCATTCTCTAGCAATCAAGGTAATGCAACGAAACCAAAGCTCCCTATCCACAACCAGACCCTACAGACCTTTCCATGGTTTACTGCAGATACTTTGCATGCCCTGGTTCAGTCCATTGACTGCACATCAACCCCAGTATACCACATTGTTCCAATTCTCTTTATCCCATTCACACCTTTCACCTTTCCACATGTTCAGGCCCTCATCACTCAAAATCTTTCTCACTCCATCTTTCCATCTCCAATTTGGTCTCCCCATTCGCCTTGTTCCCAGCACTTCCTTTCATTACTTACATGATCAAACGACCTCACACCACATATTGTCCTGAAACATTTAGTTACCAATATTTATTTATTTATTTTGCTTTGTCGCTGTCTCCCGCGTTTGCGAGGTAGCGCAAGGAAACAGACGAAAGAAATGGCCCAACCCACCCCCATACACACACATTTATATACATACACGTCCACACACGCAAAATACATACCAATACATCTCAATGTACACATATATATACACACTCAGACACATACATATATACCCATGCACACAATTCAAACTGTCTGCCTTTATTCATTTCCATCGCCACCTCGCCACACATGGAATACCATCCCCCTCCCCCCTCATGTGTGCGAGGTAGCGTTAGGAAAAGACAACAAAGGCCCCATTCGTTCACACTCAGTCTCTAGCTGTCATGCACTAATTACCTTGGGGAGTGTGTGGAGGTCGGGAACGTTGTCTCGGGGGGCAAAAATGAGTGTTTGAAGGAATAGTGGTTCCAACAATGTTGTATGGTTGCGAGGCGTGGGCTATGGATAGAGTTGTGCGCAGGAGGATGGATGTGCTGGAAATGAGATGTTTGAGGACAATGTGTGGTGTGAGGTGGTTTGATCGAGTAAGTAACATAAGGGTAAGAGAGATGTGTGGAAATAAAAAGAGCGTGGTTGAGAGAGCAGAAGAGGGTGTTTTGAAATGGTTTGGGCACATGGAGAGAATGAGTGAGGAAAGATTGACCAAGAGGATATATGTGTCGGAGGTGGAGGGAACGAGGAGAAGAGGGAGACCAAATTGGAGGTGGAAAGATGGAGTGAAAAAGATTTTGTGTGATCGGGGCCTGAACATGCAGGAGGGTGAAAGGAGGGCAAGGAATAGAGTGAATTGGAGCGATGTGGTATACCGGGGTTGACGTGCTGTCAGTGGATTAAATCGGGGCATGTGAAGCGTCTGGGGTAAACCATGGAAAGCTGTGTAGGTATGTATATTTTGCGTGTGTGGACGTATGTATATACAGGTGTATGGGGGTGGGTTGGGCCATTTTTTTCGTCTGTTTCCTTGCGCTACCTCGCAAACGCGGGAGACAGCGACAAAGCAAAAAAAAAAAAAATATATATATATATATATATATATATATATATATATATATATATATATATATATATATATATATGGTGCATTATACATGAAAGCTAGAGACTGAGTGTGAATAAATGTGGCCTTTGTCTTTTCTTAGTGCTACATCGCGCACATGCGGGGGGGGGGAGGTGGGTTGTCATTTCATGTGTGGCGGGGTGGCGAGGGAATGAATAAGGGCAGAATACGAATTATGTACAAGTGTATATATCTACATGTCTGGGTGTGTATATATATGTGTATATGTTGAGATGTATAGGTATGTATATGTGTGTGTGTGTGGACGTGTATGTATATACATGTGTATGAATGTGGGTTGGGCCATTCTTTCGTTGGAAACCTTGCTCTTATTCACATTTGCTCTCAGCTTTCTTCTTTCACACACTTTATCAAACTCAGTCACCAGCTTCTGCAGTTTCTCGTACGAATCAGCCACCAGCGCTGTATCATCAGCGAACAACAACTGACTCACTTCCCAAGCTCTCTCATCCTCAACAGTTTGCATACTTGCCCCTCTCTCCAAAACTCTTGCATTCACCTCCTTAACAACCCCATCTATAAACAAATTAAACAACCATGGAGACATCATGCACCCCTGTCGCAAACCGACATTCATTGACTACCAATCACTTTCTTCTCTTCCTACTCGTACACATGCCTTACATCCTTGATAAAAACTTTTCACTGCTTCTAACCACTTGCCTCTCACACTGTATACTCTTAATACCTTCCACAGAGCTTCCCTATCAACTCTATCATATGCCTTCTCCAGATCCATAAATGCTACATACAACTCCATTTGCTTTTCTAAATATTTCTCACGTACATTCTTCAAAGCAAACACCTGAGACACACTACTCTTCCCCAATCTGATGCTCTATACATGCCTTCACCCTCTCAATCAATACCCTCTCATACAATTTCCCAGTAATTACCTCAGTAATTTAAGGACTCACCTTTATCCCCTTTGCCTTTGTACAATGGTACTATGCATGCATTCCACCAATCCCCAGGCACCTCACCATAAGTCATACATACATTGAATATCCTTACCAACCAGTCAACAACACAGTCACCCCCTTTTTTAATAAATTCCACTGCAATACCATCCAAACCTGCTGCCTTGCCGGCTTTCATCTTCCACAAAGCTTTTACTACCTCTTCTCTGTTTACCAAATCATTCTCCCTAATCCTCTCACTTTGTACACCACCTCGACCAAAACACCCTATATCTGCCACTCTATTATCTAACATATTCAACAAACCTTCAAAATACTCACTCCATCTCCTTCTCACATTACCACTACTTGTTATCACCTCCCCATTTGCCCCCTTCACCGATGTTCCCATTTGTTCTCTTGTCTTACGCACTTTATTTACCTCCATCCAAAACATCTTTTTATTCCCCCTGAAATTTAATGATACTCTCTCACCCCAACACTCATTTGCTCTCTTTTTCACCTCTTGTTCCTTTCTCTTGACCTCCTGCCTCTTTCTTTTGTACATCTCACAATCATTTGCATTATTTCCTTGCAAAACTCGTCCAAATGCCGCTCTCTCCTCTTTCACTAATAATCTTAATTCTTCATCCCACCACTCACTACCCTTTCTAATCTGCCCACCTCCCAAGCTTCTCATGCCACATGCATCTTTTGTGCAAGCCATCACTGCTTCCCTAAATACATCCCATTCCTCCCCCACTCCCTTTACTTCCTTTGTTCTCACCTTTTTCCATTCTGCACTCAGTCTCTCTTGGTACTTCCTCGCACAAGTCTCCTTCCCAAACCCATTTACTTTCACCACTCTCTTCACCCCAACATTCTCTCTTCTTTTCTGAAAACCGCTACAAATCTTCATCTTTGCTTCCACAAGGTAATGAGCAGACATCCCTCCAGTTGCACCTTTCAGCACATTAACATCCAAAAGTCTGTCTTTCGCACGCCGATCAATTAACACATTCATCCAACAACGCTCTCTAGCCATCTCCTACTTACATACATATACTTATGAATATCTCTTTTTAAACCAGGTATTTCCAATCACCAGTCCTTTTTAAGCGCACAAATCTACATGCTCTTCACCATTTCCATTTACATCACTGAACACCCCATGTACACCAATTATAAATAAATAAATAAAACTGGAGGAAGTGAAGTGTTTTAGATATCTGGGAGTGGATCTGGCAGCGGATGGAACCATGGAAGCAGAAGTGGATCATAGGGTGGGGGAGGGGGCGAAAATTCTGGGAGCCTTGAAGAATGTGTGGAAGTCGAGAACATTATCTCGGAAAGCAAAAATGGGTATGTTTGAAGGAATAGTGGTTCCAACAATGTTGTATGGTTGCGAGGCGTGGGCTATGGATAGAGTTGTGCGCAGGAGGATAGATGTGCTGGAAATGAGATGTTTGAGGACAATGTGTGGTGTGAGGTGGTTTGATCGAGTAAGTAATATAAGGGTAAGAGAGATGTGTGGAAATAAAAAGAGCGTGGTTGAGAGAGCAGAAGAGGGTGTTTTGAAATGGTTCGGGCACATGGAGAGAATGAGTGAGGAAAGATTGACCAAGAGAATATATGTGTCTGAGGTGGAGGGAACGAGGAGAAGAGGGAGACCAAATTGGAGGTGGAAAGATGGAGTGAAAAAGATTTTGTGTGATCGGGGCCTGAACATGCAGGAGGGTGAAAGGAGAGCAAGGAATAGAGTGAATTGGAGCGAAGTGGTATACCGGGGTTGACGTGCTGTCAGAGGATTGAATCAAGGCATGTGAAGCGTCTGGGGTAAACCATGGAAAGCTGTGTAGGTATGTGTATTTGCGTGTGTGGACGTATGTATATACATGTGTATGGGGGTGGGTTGGGCCATTTCTTTCGTCTGTTTCCTTGCGCTACCTCGCAAACGCGGGAGACAGCGACAAAGCAAAAAAAAAATATATATATATATATATATATATATATATATATATATATATATATAAAAATATATTTTTTTATACTATTCGCCATTTCCCGCATTAGCGAGGCAGTGTTAAGAACAGAGGACTGAGCCTTTGAGGGATTATCCTCACTTGGCCCCCTTCTCTGTTCCTTCTTTTGGAAAATTAAAAACGAGAGGGGAGGATTTCCAGCCCCCCCGCTCCCTTCCCTTTTAGTCGCCTTCTACGACATTCAGGGAATACGTGAGAAGTATTTTTTCTCCCCTATCCCCAGGGATAAAAATATGTATGTTTTTTTTTTTTTTTTTTTTTTATACTTTGTCGCTGTCTCCCGCATTTGCGAGGTAGCGCAAGGAAACAGACGAAAGAAATGGCCCAACCCCCCCCCCCATACACATGCACATACACACGTCCACACACGCAAATATACATACCTACACAGCTTTCCATGGTTTACCCCAGACGCTTCACATGCCTTGATTCAATCCACTGACAGCACGTCAACCCCTGTATACCACATCGCTCCAATTCACTCTATTCCTTGCCCTCCTTTCACCCTCCTGCATGTTCAGGCCCCGATCACACAAAATCTTTTTCACTCCATCTTTCCACCTCCAATTTGGTCTCCCTCTTCTCCTCGTTCCCTCCACCTCCGACACATATATCCTCTTGGTCAATCTTTCCTCACTCATTCTCTCCATGTGCCCAAACCATTTCAAAACACCCTCTTCTGCTCTCTCAACCACGCTCTTTTTATTTCCACACATCTCTCTTACCCTTACGTTACTTACTCGATCAAACCACCTCACACCACACATTGTCCTCAAACATCTCATTTCCAGCACATCCATTCTCCTGCGCACAACTCTATCCATAGCCCACGCCTCGCAACCATACAACATTGTTGGAACCACTATTCCTTCAAACATACCCATTTTTGCTTTCCGAGATAATGTTCTCGACTTCCACACATTTTTCAAGGCTCCCAAAATTTTCGCCCCCTCCCCCACCCTATGATCCACTTCCGCTTCCATGGTTCCATCCGCTGCCAGATCCACTCCCAGATATCTAAAACACTTCACTTCCTCCAGTTTTTCTCCATTCAAACTCACCTCCCAATTGACTTGACCCTCAACCCTACTGTACCTAATAACCTTGCTCTTATTCACATTTACTCTTAACTTTCTTCTTCCACACACTTTACCAAACTCAGTCACCAGCTTCTGCAGTTTCTCACATGAATCAGCCACCAGCGCTGTATCATCAGCGAACAACAACTGACTCACTTCCCAAGCTCTCTCATCCCCAACAGACTTCATACTTGCCCCTCTTTCCAGGACTCTTGCATTTACCTCCCTAACAACCCCATCCATAAACAAATTAAACAACCATGGAGACATCACACACCCCTGCCGCAAACCTACATTCACTGAGAACCAATCACTTTCCTCTCTTCCTACACGTACACATGCCTTACATCCTCGATAAAAACTTTTCACTGCTTCTAACAACTTGCCTCCCACACCATATATTCTTAATACCTTCCACAGAGCATCTCTATCAACTCTATCATATGCCTTCTCCAGATCCATAAATGCTACATACAAATCCATTTGCTTTTCTAAGTATTTCTCACATACATTCTTCAAAGCAAACACCTGATCCACACATCCTCTACCACTTCTGAAACCGCACTGCTCTTCCCCAATCTGATGCTCTGTACATGTATGTATGTATATATATATATATATATATATATATGTATATGTATATATATATATATATATATATATATATATATATATATATATATATATATATATTTTTTTTTTTCTTTATACTTTGTCGCTGTCTCCTGCGTTTGTGTAAATAAATTATACATTTCCTTTTCTCCATAGCCAGAGGTTGAACCATTATGTGACATTCATTTTTTTCCATTCATTTCAAGCTAGATGTTTCAGTTTTCTAAATTGTTTCTTACATTTTTCATATGTATATATATGTATGTGTGTGTGTGTGTATATGTGCGTATGTATGTGTATGTGTGTGTATGTGTATATGTATATATATATGTATATTATCCCTGGGGATAGGGGTGAAAGAATACTTCCCACGTATTCCTCGCATGTCGTAGAAAGCGACTAGAGGGGACGGGAGCGGGGGGCCAGAAATCCTCCCCTCCTTGTATTAACTTTCTAAAATGGGAAATATATATATATATATATATATTTATTTATTTTGCTTTGTCGCTGTCTCCCGCGATAGCGAGGTAGTGCAAGGAAACAGACGAAAGAATGGCCCAACCCACCCACATACACATGTATATACATACATGTCCACACACGCAAATATACATACCTATACATCTCAATGTACACATATATATAAACACACAGACATATACATATATACACATGTACATAATTCATACTGTCTACCTTTATTTATTCCCATCGCCACCTCACCACACATGGAATAACAACCCCCTCCCCCCTCATGTGTGCGGGGTAGCGGTAGGAAAAGACAACAAAGGCCCCATTCGTTCACACTCAATCTCTAGCTGTCATGTAATAATGCACCGAAACCACAGCTCCCTTTCCACATCCAGGCCCCACAGAACTTTCCATGGTTTACCCCAGACGCTTCACATCCCCTGGTTCAATCCATTGACAGCACGTCGACCCCGGTATACCACATCGTTCCAATTCACTCTATTCCTTGCACGCCTTTCACCGTCCTGCATGTTTAGGCCCCGATCACTCAAAATCTTTTTCACTCCATCTTTCCACCTCCAATTTGGTCTCCCACTTCTCCTCATTCCCTCCACCTCTGACACATATATCCTCTTGGTCAATCTTTCCTCACTCATTCTCTCCATGTGACCAAACCATTTCAAAACACCCTCTTCTGCTCTCTCAACCACACTCATTTTATTTCCACACATCTCTCTTACCCTTACATTACTTACTCGATCAAACCACCTCACACCACATATTGTCCTCAAACATCTCATTTCCAGCACATCCACCCTCCTGCGCACAACTCTATCCATAGCCCACGCAACCATACAACACTGTTGGAACCACTATTCCTTCAAACATACCCATTTTCACTTTCCAAGATAATGTTCTCGACTTCCAAACATTCTTCAAAGCTTCCAGAATTTTCACCCCCTCCCCCAGCTTATGATTCACTTCAGCTTCCATGGTTCCACCTGCTGCCAGATCCACTCCCAGATATCTAAAACACTTTACTTCCTCCAGTTTTTCTCCATTCAAACTTACCTCCCAATTGACATGACCCTCAACCCTACTGTACCTAATAACCTTGCTCTTATTCACATTTACTCTTAACTTTCTTCTTTCACACACTTTACCAAACTCAGTCACCAGCATCTGCAGTTTTTCACATGAATCAGCCACTAGCGCTGTATCATCAGCGAACAACAACTGACTCACTTCCCAAGCTCTCTCATCCACAACAGACTGCATACTTGCCCTTCTTTCCAAAACTCTTGTATTCACCTCCCTAACAACCCCATCCATAAATGAATTAAACAACCATGGAGACATCACACACCCCTGCCACACACCTACCTTCACTGAGAACCAATCACTTTCCTCCCTTCCTACACATACACATGCCTTACATCCTTGATAAAAAGTTTTCACTGCTTCTAGCAACTTGCCTCCCACACCATATATTCTTAATACCTTCCACAGAGCATCTCTATCAACTCTATCATATGCCTTCTCCAGATCCATTAATACTACATACTAATCCATTTGCTTTTCTAGGTATTTCTCACATACATTCTTCAAAGCAAACACCTGATCCACACAACCTCTACCACTTCTGAAACCACACTGCTCTTCCCCAATCTGATGCTCTGTGCATGCCTTAACCCTATCAATCAGTACCCTCCCATACAATTTACCAGGAATACTCAGCAAACTTATACCTCTGTAATTTGAGCACTCACTCTTATCCCCTTTGCCTTTGTACAATGGCACTATGCAAGCATTCCGCCAATCCTCAGGCACCTCACCATGAATCATACATACATTAAATATCCTTACCAACCAGTCAACAATACAGTCACCTCCTTTTTTAATAAATTCCACTGCAATACCATCCAAACCTGCTGCCTTGCCGGCTTTCATCTTCCTCAAAGCTTTTACTACCTCTTCTCTATATACCAAATCATTTTCCCTAACCCTCTCACTTTGCACACCACCTCGACCAAAACACCCTATATCTGCCACTCCATCATCAAACATATTCAACAAACCTTCAAAATACTCACTCCATCTCCTTCTCACATCACCACTACTTGTTATCACCTCCCCATTAGCCCCCTTCACTGAAGTTCCCATTTGTTCCCTTGTCTTACGCATTTTATTTACCTCCTTCCAGAACATCTTTTTATTCTCCCTAAAATTTAAAGATACTCTCTCACCCCAACTCTCATTTGCCCTCTTTTACACCTCTTGCACCTTTCTCTTAACCTCCTGCCTCTTTCTTTTATAAATCTCCCACTCATTTGCATTTTTTCCCTGCAAAAATCATCCAAATGCCTCTCACTTCTCTTTCACTAATAATCTTACTTTTTCATCCCACCACTCACTACCCTTTCTAATCAACCCACCTCCCACTCTTCTCATGCCACAAGAATCTTTTGCGCAAGCCATCACTGCTTCCCTAAATACATCCCAATCCTCCCCCACTCCCCTTACCTCCTTTGTTCTCACCTTTTTCCATTATTTACTCAGTCTCTCCTGGTACTTCCTCACACAAGTCTCCTTCCCAAGCTCACTTACTCTCACCACTCTCTTCACCCCAACATTCTCTCTTCTTTTCTGAAAACCCCTACAAATCTTCACCTTCGCCTCCACAAGATAATGATCAGACATCCCTCCAGTTGCACCTCTCAGCACATTAACATCCAAAAGTCTCTCTTTTGCGCGCCTATCAATTAACACGTAATCCAATAACGCTCTCTGGCCATCTCTCCTACTTACATACGTATACTTATGTATATCTCGCTTTTTAAACCAGGTATTCCCAATCACCAGTCCTTTTTCAGCACATAAATCTACACGCTCTTCACCATTTCCATTTACGACACTGAACACCCCATGTATACCAATTATTTCCTCAACTGCCACATTACTCACCTTTGCATTCAAATCACCCATCACTATAACCCGGTCTTGTGCATCAAAACCACTAACACACTCATTCAGCTGCTCCCAAAACACTTGCCTCTAATGATCTTTTTTGCCATGCCCAGGTGCATATGCACCAATAATCACCCATCAACTTTCAGTTTTACCCATATCAATCTAGAATTTACTTTCTTACACTCTATCACATACTCCCACAACTCCTGTTTCAGGAGTAGTGCTACTCCTTCCCTTGCTCTTGTCCTCTCACTAACCCCTGACTTTACTCCCAAGACATTCCCAAACCACTCTTCCCCTTTACCCTTGAGCTTCGTTTCACTCAGAGCAAAACATCCAGGTTCCTTTCCTCAAACATACTACCTATCTCTCCTTTTTTCTCATCTTGGTTACATCCACAGACATTTAGACACCCCAATCTGAGCCTTCGAGGAGGATGAGCACTCCCCGCGTGACTCCTTCTTCTGTTTCCCCTTTTAGAAAGTTAGAATACAAGGAGGGGTGGGTTTCTGGCCCCCCGCTCCCGTCCCCTGTAGTCGCCTTCTACGACATGTGAGGAATGCGTGGGAAGTATTCTTTCTCCCCTATATTACTTTGTTGCTGTCTCCTGCATTAGCGAGGTAGCACAAGGAAACAAACGAAAGAATGAACCAACCCACCCACATACACATGTATGTACATACACATCCACACACGCAAATATACATACCTATACATCTCTACATATACATATATATACACACACAGACATATACATATACAGACATGTACATAATTTATACTGTCTGCCTTTATTCATTCCCATCGCCACCCTGCCACACATGAAATAACAACCCCCTCCCACCGCATATGCATGAGGTAGCACTAGGAATAGATAACAAATGCCACATTTGTTCACACTCAGTCTCTAGCTGTCATGTCTAATGCACCGAAACAGCAGCTCCCTTTCCACATCCAGGCCGCACAGAACTTTCCATGGTTTATCCCAGACGCTTCACATGCCCTGGTTTAATCCACTGACAGCATGTCGACCCCAGTATACAACATCGTTCCAATTAACTCTATTCCTTGCAAGCCTTTCACCCTCCTGCATGTTCAGGCCCCGATCAATCAAAATCTTTTTCACTCCATCTTTCCACCTCCAATTTGGTCTCCCACTTCTCCTCGTTCCCTCCACCTCCGACACATATATCCTCTTGGTCAATCTTTCCTCACTCATTCTCTCCATATGCCCAAACCATTTCAAAACACCCTCTTCTGCTCTCTCAACCACGCTCTTTTTATTTCCACACATCTCTCTTACCCTTACATTACTTACTCAATCAAACCACCTCACACCACACATTGTCCTCAAACATCTCATTTCCAGCACATCCACCCTTCTCCGCACAACTCTATCTATAGCCCACACCTCGCAACCATATAACATTGTTGGAACCACATTCCTTCAAACATACCCATTTTCACTTTCCAAGATAATGTTCTCGACTTCCACACATTCTTCAGCGTTCCCAGAACTTTCGCCCCCTACCCACCCAATGATTCACTTAAGCTTCCATGGTTCCATCCACTGCCAAATCCACTCCCAGATATCTAAAACAATTCACTTCCTCCAGTTTTTCTCCATTCAAACTTACCTCCCAGTTGACTTGTCCCTCAACCCTACTGTACCTAATAACCTTGCTCTTATTCACATTTACTCTCAGCTTTCTTCTTTCACACGCTTTAATAAACAAAGTCACTAGCTTCTGCAGTTTCTCACCCACATCAGCCACCAGCGCTGCATCATCAGTGAACAACAACTGACTCACTTCCCAAGCTCTCTCATCCACAACAGACTTCATACTTGCCCCTCTTTCCATAACTCTTGCATTCACCTCCCTAACAACCCCATCCATAAACAAATTAAACAACCATGGAGACATCACACACCCCTGCCGCAAACCAAAATTAACTGAGAACCAATCACTTTCCTCTCTTCCTACATGTACACATGCCTTACATCCTCGATAAAAACTTTTCACTGCTTCTAACAACTTGCCTCTCACACCATACATTCTTAATACCTTCCACAGAGCATCTCTATCAACTCTATCATATGCCTTCTCCAGATCCATTAATGCTACATACAAATCCATGTGCTTTTCTAAGTGTTTCTCACATACATTCTCCAAAGCAAACACCTGATCCACACATCCTCTACCACTTCTGAAACCATACTGCTCTTCCCCAATCTTATGTTCTGTACATGCCTTCAGCCTCTCAATCAATACCCTTCCATATAATTTCCCAGGAATACTCAACAAACTTATACCTCTCTAATTTGAGCACTCGCTTATATCCTCTTTGCTTTTGTACAATGGCACTATGCAAGCATTCCGCCAATCCTCAGGCACCTCACCATGAATCATACATACATTAAATATCCTTACCAACCAGTCAACAATACAATCACCCCCTTTTTTTTTTTTTAATAAATTCCACTGTAATACCATCCAAACCCACTGCCTAGCTGGCTTTCATCTTCTGCAAAGCTTTTACTACCTCTTCTCTGTTTACCAAATCATTCTCCCTAACCCTCTCACTTTGCACACCACCTCGACCAAAACACCCTATATCTGCAACTCTATCATCAAACACATTCAACAAACCTTCAAAATACTCACTCCATCTCCTTCTCACATCACCACAACTTGTTATCACCTCCCCATTAGCCCCCTTCACTGAAGTTCCCATTTGTTCCCTTGCCTTATGCACTTAATTTACCTCTTTCCAAAACATCTTTTTATTCTCCCTAAAATTTAATGATACTCTCTCACCCCAACTCTCATTAGCCCTCGTTTTCACCTCTTGCACCTTTCTCTTGACCTCCTCCCTCTTATTTTTTGCATTTCCCAGTCATTTGCATTATTTCTCTGCAAAAATTGTCCAAATGCCTCTCTCTTCTCTTCCACTAATAATCTTACTTCTTCATCCCACCACTCACTACCCTTTCTAATCTGCCCACCTCCCACTCTTCTCATGCCACAAGCATCCCTTGCGCAAGCCATCACTACTTCCCTAAGTACATCCCATTCCTCCCCCACTCCCATTACGTCCATTGTTCTCTTTTTCCATTCTGTACTCAGTCTCTCCTGGTACTTCCTCAAACAAGTCTCCTTCCCAAACTCACTTACTCTCACCACTCTCTTCACCCCAACATTCTCTCTTCTTTTCTGAAAACCTTTACAAATCTTCATGTTTGCCTCCACAAGATAATGATCAGACATCCCTCCAGTTGCACCTCTCAGCACATTAACATCCCAAAGTCTCTCTTTCGCACGCCTATCAATTAACACGTAATCCATTAACACTCTCTGGCCATCTCTCCTACTTACATACGTATACTTATGTATATATGTCTTTCTAAACCAGGTATTCCCAATCACCACTCCATTTTCATCACATAAATCTACAAGCTTTTCACCATTTCCATTTACAACACTGAACACCCCATGTACACCAATTATTCCCTCAACTGCCACATTACTCACCTCTACATTCAAATCACCCATCAATATAACCCGGTCTCATGCATCAAAACTACTAACACACTCATTCATCTGCTCCCAAAATACTTGCCTCTCGTGATCTTTCTTCTCATGCCCAGGTGCATATGAACCAATAATCACCCATCTCTCTCCATCCACTTTCAGTTTTACCCATATCAATCTAGAGTTTACTTTCTTACCCTCTATCACATACTTCCACCACTCCTGTTTCAAGAGTAGTGCTACTCTTTCTCTTGCTCTTGTCCTCTCACTAACCCGTGACTTTACTCCCAAGACATTTCCAAACCAATCTTCCCCTTTACCGTTAAGCTTCGTTTCACTCAGAGCCAAAACATCCAGGCTCCTTTCCTCAAACATACTAACTATCTCTCCTTTTTTCTCATCTTGGTTACATCCACACACATTTAGACACCCCAATCTGAGCCTTCAGGGAGGATGAGCACTCCCCAGGTGACTCCTTGTTTTCCCTTTTAGAAAGTCAAAATACAAGGAAGGGAGGGTTTCCAGCGCCCTGCTCCTGTCCCCTTTAGTCGCCCTCTACGATATGTGAGGAATGCATTGGAAGTACTCTTTCTCCCCTATCCCCAGGGATATATGTATATATGAAGCGTGGGAGGTGGGTTGATTAGAAAGGGTAGTGAGTGGTGGAATGAAGAAGTAAGATTATTAGTGAAAGAGAAGAGAGAGGCATTTGGACGATTTTTGCAGGGAAAAAATGCAATTGAGTGGGAGATGTATGAAAGAAAGAGACAGGAGGTCAAGTGAAAGGTGCAAGAGGTAAAAATGAGGGTAAATGAGAGTTGGGGTGAGAAAGTATCATTAAATTTTAGGGAGAATAAAAAGATGTTCTGGAAGGAGGTAAATACAGTGCGTAAGACAAGGGAGCAAATGGGAACTTCAGTGAAGGGCGCAAATGGGGAGGTCATAACAAGTAGTGGTGATGTGAGAAGGAGATGGAGTGAGTATTTTGAAGGTTTGTTGAATGTGTTTGATGACAGAGTGGCAGATATAGGGTGTTTTGGTCGAGGTGGTGTGCAAAGTGAGAGGGTTAGGGAAAATGATTTGGTAAACAGAGAAGAGGTAGTAAAAGCTTTGTAGAAGATGAAAGCCGGCAAGGCAGCAGGTTTGGATGGTATTGCAGTGGAATTTATTAAAAAAGGGGGTGACTGTATTGTTGACTGGTTGGTAAGGTTATTTAATGTATGTATGACTCATGGTGAGGTGCCTGAGGATTGGCTGAATGCCTGCATAGTGCCATTGTACAAAGGCAAAGGGGATAAGAGTGAGTGCTCAAATTACAGAGGTATAAGTTTGTTGAGTATTCCTGGTAAATTATATGGGAGGATATTGATTGAGAGGGTGAAGGCATGTACAGAGCATCAGATTGGGGAAGAGCAGTGTGGTTTCAGAAGTGGTAGAGGATGTGTGGATCAGGTGTTTGCTTTGAAGAATGTATGTGAGAAATACTTAGAAAAGCAAATGGATTTGTATGTAGCATTTATGGATCTGGAGAAGGCATATGATAGAGTTGATAGAGATGCTCTGTGGAAGGTATTAAGAATATATGGTGTGGGAGGCAAGTTCTTAGAAGCAGTGAAAAGTTTTTATCGAGGATGTAAGGCATGTGTACGTGTAGGAAGAGAGGAAAGTGATTGGTTCTCAGTGAATGTAGGTTTGCGGCAGGGGTGTGTGATGTCTCCATGGTTGTTTAATTTGTTTATGGATGGGGTTGTTAGGGAGGTGAATGCAAGAGTTTTGGAAAGAGGGGCAAGTATGAAGTCTGTTGGGGATGAGAGAGCTTGGGAAGTGAGTCAGTTGTTGTTCGCTGATGATGCAGCGCTGGTGGCTGATTCATGTGAGAAACTGCAGAAGCTGGTGACTGAGTTTGGTAAAGTGTGTGAAAGAAGAAAGTTAAGAGTAAATGTGAATAAGAGCAAGGTTATTAGGTACAGTAGGGTTGAGGGTCAAGTCAATTGGGAGGTGAGTTTGAATGGAGAAAAACTGGAGGAAGTGAAGTGTTTTAGATATCTGGGAGTGGATCTGGCAGCGGATGGAACCATGGAAGCGGAAGTGGATCATAGGGTGGGGGAGGGGGTGAAAATTCTGGGAGCCTTGAAGAATGTGTGGAAGTCGAGAACATTATCTCGGAAAGCAAAAATGGGTATGTTTGAAGGAATAGTGGTTCCAACAATGTTGTATGGTTGCGAGGCGTGGGCTATGGATAGAGTTGTGCGCAGGAGGACGGATGTGCTGGAAATGAGATGTTTGAGGACATTGTGTGGTGTGAGGTGGTTTGATCGAGTAAGTAACGTAAGGGTAAGAGAGATGTGTGGAAATAAAAAGAGCGTGGTTGAGAGAGCAGAAGAGGGTGTTTTGAAATGGTTCGGGCACATGGAGAGAATGAGTGAGGAAAGATTGACCAAGAGAATATATGTGTCGGAGGTGGAGGGAACGAGGAGAAGAGGGAGACCAAATTGGAGGTGGAAAGATGGAGTGAAAAAGATTTTGTGTGATCGGGGCCTGAACATGCAGGAGGGTGAAAGGAGGGCAAGGAATAGAGTGATTTGGAGCGATGTGGTATACCGGGGTTGACGTGCTGGCAGTGGATTGAATCAAGGCATGTGAAGCGTCTGGGGTAAACCATGGAAAGCTGTGTAGGTATGTATATTTGCATGTGTGGACGTATGCATATACATGTGTATGGGGGTGGGTTGGGCCATTTCTTTCGTCTGTTTCCTTGCGCTACCTCGCAAATGCGGGAGACAGCGACAAAGCAAAAAAAAAAAATATATATATATATATATATTTTATTTATTCATTTTGCTTTGTCGCTGTGTCCCGTGTTTGCGAGGTAGTGCAAGGAAACAGATGAAAGAAATGGCCCAACCCATCCCCATACACATGTATATACATACACGTCCACACACGCACATATACATACCTATACATCTCAATGTACACGTATATATACACACACAGACATATACATATATACACATGTACATAATTCATACTGTCTGCCTTTATTTATTCCCATCGCCACCTCGCCACACATAGAATAACATCCCCCTCCCCCCTCATGTGTGCGAGGTAGCGCTAGGAAAAGACAACAAAGGCCCCATTCGCTCACACTCAGTCTCTAGTTGTCATGTAATAATGCCCGAAACAACAGCTCCCTTTCCACATCCAGGCCCCACAGAACTTTCCATGGTTTACCCCAGACGCTTCACATGCCCTGAGTCAATCCATTGACAGCACGTCGACCCCAGTATACCACATCGATTCAATTCACTCTATTCCTTGCCCGCCTTTCACCCTCCTGCATGTTTAGGCCCCTATCACTCAAAATCTTTTTCACTCCATCTTTCCACCTCCAATTTGGTCTCCCACTTCTCCTCATTCCCTACACCTCCGACACATATATCCAAGACTCTTGGTCAATCTTTCCTCACTCATTCTCTCCATGTGCCCAAACCATTTCAAAACACCCTCTTCTGCTCTCTCAACCACACTCTTTTTATTTCCACACATCACTCTTACCCTTACATTACTTACTTGATCAAACAACCTCACACCACATATTGTCCTCTAACATGTCATTTCCAGCACATCCATCCTCCTGCGCACAACTCTATCCATAGCCCACACCTCGCAACCATACAACATTGTTGGAACCACATTCCTTCAAACATACCCATTTTTGCTTTCCGAGATAATGTTCTCAACTTCCAAACATTCTTCAAGGCTCCCAGGATTTTCGCCCCCTCCCCCACCCTATGATTCACTTCCGCTTCCATGGTTCCATCCGCTGCCAGATCCACTCCCAGATATCTAAAACACTTTACTTCCTCCAGTTTTTCTCCATTCAAACTTACCTCCCGATGGACTTGACCCTCAAACCTACTGTACCTAATAACCTTCCTCTTATTCACATTTACTCTCAACTTTCTTCTTTCACACACTTTACCAAACTCAGTCACCAGCTTCTGCAGTTTCTCACATGAATCAGCCACCAGCGCTGTATCATCAGTGAACAACAACTGACTCACTTCCCAAGCGCTTTCATCCACAACAGACTGCATACTTGCCCCTCTTTCCAAAACTCTTGCATTCACCTCCCTAACAACCCCATCCATAAACAAATTAAACAACCATGGAGACATCACACACCCCTGCCGCAAACCTACATTCACTGAGAACCAATCATTTTCCTCTTTTCCTACACGTACACATGCCTTACATCCTCGATAAAAACTTTTCACTGCTTCTAATAACTTGCCTCCCACACCATATATTCTTAGTACCTTCCACAGAGCATCTCTATCAACTCTATCATATAAAATTATATATATATATATATAAAATTATATATATATATATTATATATATATATTTTTTTTTTTTCCAAAAGAAGGAACAGAGAAGGGGGCCAGGTGAGGATATTCCCTCAAAGGCCCAGTCCTCTGTTCTTAGCGCTACCTCGCTAATGCGGGAAATGGCGAATAGTATGAAAAAAAAAAAAAAAAAAAAAAAAAAATATATATCCCTGGGGATAGGGGAGAAAGAATACTTCCTACGTATTCCCTGCGTGTCGTAGAAGGCGACTAAGAGGGGAGGGAGTGGGGGGCTGGAAATCCTCCCCTCTCGATTTTTTTTTTAATTTTCCAAAAGAAGAAACAGAGAAGGGGGCCAGGTGAGGATATTCCCTCAAAGGCCCAGTCCTGTGTTCTTAACGCTACCTCGTTAACACGGGGAATGGCAAATAGTTTGAAAGAAAGAAAGAAAAGATATATAAAATTGGTGTACATGGGGTGTTCAGTGTAGTAAATGGTAATGGTGAAGAGCTTGTAGATTTATGTGCTAAAAAAGGACTGGTGATTGGGAATACCTGGTTAAAAAAGAGAGATATACATAAGTATATGTAAGTACGAGAGATGGCCAGAGAGCGTGTTAATTGATAGGCGCTCGAAAGAGAGACTTTTGGATGTTAATGTGCTGAGAGGTGCAACTGGAGGGATGTCTGACCATTATCTTGTGGAGGCGAAGGTGAAGATTTGTAGAGATTTTCAGAAAAGAAGAGAGAATGTTGGGATGAAAACAGTGGTGAGAGTAAGTGAGCTTGGGAGGGAGAATTGTGTGAGAAAGTACAATGAGAGATTGAGTACAGAATGGAAAAAGGTGAGAACAAAGGACACCCCTGCCACAAACCAACATTCACTGGGAACCAATCACCTTCCTCTCTTCCTACTCGTACACATGCCTTACATCCTCGATAAAAACTTTTCACAGCTTCTAGCAACTTACCTCCCACACCATGTACTCTTAATACCTTCCAAAGAGCATCTCTATCAACTCTTTATCATATACCTTCTCCAGATCCATAAATGCTACATACAAATCCATTTGTATTTCTAAGTATTTCTCACATACATTCTTCAAAGCAAACACCTGATCCACACATCCTCTACCACTTCTGAAACCACACTGCTCTTCCCCAGTCTGATGCTCTGTACATGCCATCACCCTCTCAATCAATACCCTTCCACTTAATTTCCCAGGAATACTGAACAAACTTATACCTCTGTAATTTGAACACTCAACTTTATCCCCTTTGCCTTTATACAATGGCACTCTGCATGCATTCTGCCAATCCTCAGGCACTTCACCATGAACTATATATACAATGAATATCCTCACCAACCAGCCAACAACACAGTCACCCCCTTTTTTAATAACTTCCACTGCAATACCATCCAAACCCGCCACCTTGCCAGCTTTCATCTTCTACAAAGCTTTCACTATCTCTTCTCTGTTTACCAAACCATTCTCTCTGACCCTCTCACTTCGCACACCACCTCGACCAAGACACCCTATATCTGCCAATCTATTGATGCAGTTGGACTACTTTTCATAAAATTCTATAGAATATTTTGATTATGAGCTTTCATGGTTTTCATTTTGATGAAAACTTATTCTCATACCATATTCTTTTCATACTGCATAAATAACAATATTATGCTTCTCAAATACTCTGGCCTCTTATTAAAGCAGTTGGGCCAATTTTACACTAACTTTTAAGTAATATAGTTTCAATATTCTCACATTTTCAGTAAAATTCAATGTACAAATTGTTCCCATAGAAAATTAATGCCAAATATGGGGGCTTTAAGGTTCTTTCATATTAGAAAAGTAGTAATAAAGAGCAGAGCTCCAAATCAAATCATACAGTAAAAGGGTTAAAGTTGTAGGGGCCCTGTAGGGTCCTGGAATTATATAATTGAATTATAAATACAGTATAGGAGTTACCAGACTCTGCCTGCTTGCAGTTACAAGAAATCACCTTTGGCAAGGCTGTATTATCATCACAGAATGGAAAGGATTATTCTTGTCAGACTTTCTTGCTTCAAAAGAATCCATTGTTTTCCAGCTCCTGAGCAAAAAAGTAAGCCTAAGGCTGCAAGAATCCCATAAAAGGGGTCCTGGGATAGTATAATAATATGTTTTTTTTTTATTGCTTTGTCGCTGTCTCCCGCATTTGCGAGGTAGCACAAGGAAACAGACGAAAGAAATGGCCCAAC
This sequence comes from Panulirus ornatus, assembly GCF_036320965.1. Classification (NCBI taxonomy): domain Eukaryota; kingdom Metazoa; phylum Arthropoda; class Malacostraca; order Decapoda; family Palinuridae; genus Panulirus; species Panulirus ornatus. Next base: position 63,757,862 of record NC_092233.1, read on the forward strand.
CCACCCCCATACACATGTATATACATACATCCACACACGCAAATATACATACCTACACAGCTTTCCATGGTTTACCCGAGACGCTTCACATGCCCTGATTCAATCCACTGACAGCACGTCAACCCCGGTATACCACATCGATCCAATTCACTCTATTCCTTTCACCCTCCTGCATGTTCAGGCCCCGATCACACAAAATCTTTTTCACTCCATCTTTCCACCTCCAATTTGGTCTCCCAATTCTCCTCGTTCCCTCCACCTCCGACACATATATCCTCTTGGTCAATCTTTCCTCACTCATTCTCTCCATATGCCCAAACCATTTCAAAACACCCTCTTCTGCTCTCTCAACCACGCTCTTTTTATTTCCACACATCTCTCTTACCTTTACGTTACTTACTCGACCAAACCACCTCACACCACACATTGTCCTCAAACATCTCATTTCCAGCACATCCATCCTCCTGCGCACAACTCTATCCATAGCCCACGCCTCGCAACCATACAACATTGTTGGAACCACTATTCCTTCAAACATACCCATTTTTGCTTTCCGAGATAATGTTCTCGACTTCCACACATTCTTCAAGGCTCCCAGGATTTTTGCCCCCTCCCCCACCCTATGATCCACTTCCGCTTCCATGGTTCCATCCACTGCCAGATCCACTCCCAGATATCTAAAACACTTTACTTCCTCTAGTTTTTCTCCATTCAAACTTACCTCCCAATTGACTTGACCCTCAACCCTACTGTACCTAATAACCTTGCTCTTATTCACATTTACTCTTAACTTTCTTCTTTCACACACTTTACCAAACTCAGTCACCAGCTTCAGCACTTTCTCACATGAATCAGCCACCAGCGCTGTATCATCAGCGAACAACAACTGACTCACTTCCCAAGCTCTCTCATCCCCAACAGACTTCATACTTGCCCCTCTTTCCAAAACTCTTGCATTTACCTCCCTAACAACCCCATCCATAAACAAATCAAACAACCATGGAGACATCACACACCCCTGCCGCAAACCTACATTCACTGAGAACCAATCACTTTCCTCCCTTCCTACACGTACACATGCCATACATCCTCGATAAAAACTTTTTACTGCTTCTAACAACTTGCCTCCCACACCATATATTCTTAATACCTTCCACAAAGCATCTCTATCAACTCTGTCATATGCCTTCTCCAGATCCATAAATGCTACATACAAATCCATTTGCTTTTCTAAGTATTTCTCACATACATTCTTCAAAGCAAACACCTGATCCACACATCCTCTACCACTTCTGAAACCACACTGCTCTTCCCCAATCTGATGCTCTGTACATCCCTTCACCCTCTCAATCAATACCCTCCCATATAATTTACCAGGAATACTCAACAAACTTATACCTCTGTAATTTGAGCACTCACTCTTATCCCCTTTGCCTTTGTACAATGGCACTATGCACGCATTCCGCCAATCCTCAGGCACCTCACCATGAGTCATACATACATTAAATAACCTTACCAACCAGTCAATAATACAGTCACCCCCTTTTTTAATAAATTCCACTGCAATGCCATCCAAACCTGCTGCCTTGCCGGCTTTCATCTTACGCAAAGCTTTTACTACCTCTTCTCTGTTTACCAAATCATTTTCCCTAACCCTCTCACTTTGCACACCACCTCGACCAAGACACCCTATATCTGCCACTCTATCATCAAACCAGAGTAATTCTTTCATTGGATTCATATGGAAATTCTTATTGTGTACACAATTTTCACCATAAATATTTACACATTTTGACAAATCAAAACATTAGCATAAAAATTCTGTGACTGTGACACCACTGAAGAAGTTGATACCTGCTGAATAGAACATAAAAAAGTATAATAAAGATAAACTCTTATGAACTGTACATGAGAGGTTGAACAATCAAAGCATTACAGTACTATTTTACCTTTATTTGCTGATACATAATATTTTCGTAAAATACTAAAGATACAGAGGGTTCCCTCTAACCAAACAGGCATTCTTTGCCATTCCAAAGTTATAAATGGGAAATCTTGACCAGAACATTTTTCCACTCTTTTTTTGGCTTTATGATAAAAAAATATGAAATGGCAGCAAAACATAATTCACTTTACTGCCATATAAAATAAGTAAAACATACTGAAACATCTCAATGCCTGGCATTTTATATTCTTTTTATATTTCCTTGCTATTCTAACAGAGAGGAAAAGAATGAAAATTAGTATTCTGCATTAAAAGAGAAGTTATCAATTCATACATCATTAACCAGAACTTTTCAACCATCTTTCAGAACTTTACAAATAATTTAAATAATCTGAATGCCACAACATTTCAAACACAATATCCCTTTCAAGAGACAGCTGAGAAACAGATCTACATTAAATGTTATCATTATGAAAGTATATATGTGAAAGAGTTAAATGAAACAAAAGGTTCAATTGGGAATACAGAGGAATGATGTATATAGAGAGTGACAAGGAATAAAACTGTACATAAGACATAAAAAAAATCAGATACTTTCATAAACAAGAAATCTGTTGCACTTACTAGGATTTGAGATTTGTCAGTGCAACACTGAATCATTGAAGTTGAGGCTAGAATACACTGACTTATGTTTCAACTTCTTCATTAAACAATACTGCATCCACATGATACAGGTTACTTCTCTTTCCCTTCTAATCAATCCTCTTCTAAGCATAAAGCATTTAATGTATATTTTCATCCACATCACACTCCTATTACACAAATATATTTTCCATTATGCAAACACATTTTCCATCAGTATTCAGCTAACAATGCTGCAACCATATCAAAACAACATTCAAGCAATAATCACATTCTCAGGGTTTTAGAACCTTATTGAAGTTTGTAGCTTGGGACTGTTTACTATAAAATGACTACAGACTGGCATTACTATAACTTACTATGGTCAGCAATATTTAAAATTTGGACAAGTTTCATGCATAATCTATATCAATACAGCTCTAAGAACAAAAACTTCTTATCCAAAAAATAGGGGTATCTATGTCTCAATTGTAAACTTTGTTCAAATTGGTTTTAAGGGGTCTCAACCGCTTCAGATCAGATGGCCAAAGAAATTGACCACAATAAGAAAAATGTTTTTCTCCAAATTGATAGCTTCAGAACATTGAACCCCTATTCTCTTCTAAACAGATATTTATGTAAATTGGGCAACTACTCTAGATGGATATTTATGCATCCAGTTTCATGTCACTATTTCAAGGCTGCCTACCAAGCATGGGTGCTTGCTGAGTTGGCAGTTCATGATAATTTCTTCCCACAGTCAGTTACCCTCCAAATATACCCAATACAGAACATTCTCATGATCTTTCAAAGATGGAAATTGAAGGGATAATTCTATCTAGATTTAGAGGGCCAGGCACATGGTAATGATCTGTCTTTGGATTATGTGGAGAGCAATTAAGCAGACAGTTGCCCATGAAGAAGCAGAAGGTATTTCCCTAACAAAAGTGGAGGCAGTGTTGCCAGCAGAACCTAACCTTTGATAACACTGCAACTGATAGCTGAGGCTGGTAATCTCAGAAACCTTTATAATTTTGCTGTCATTTATTCATATTTCATTGTACATAATTGGTGTTTCCTTGTCAGCGAGGTAGCGCCAGGAAACATGAAGAATGGCCCATCCACTCATACATATACATAAATGCCCACATACATACATATACATGTATATACATATCAATATATACATACTCCTACACAAATATATATATACACTTGTACACTTCATCCATTCCTGTCACTACCCTGCCCACTTCAGTGAGATAGCGCCAGGAAAACATACAAAAAAGGCCACGTTCGTTCACACTCAGTTTCTAACTGTCGTGTAATGCACCAAAACCACAGCTCCCTATCCACATCCAGGCCCCACAGACCTTCCCATGGTTTGCCCCAGACACTTCACATGCCCTAGTTCAGTCCACTGACAGTCCACTGACAGTACAGTTGTTGTTTGCTGATGATACAGCTCTGGTGGCTGATTTGGAGGAGAAACTGCAGAGGTTGGTGACCAAGTTTGGTAAAGTGTGTGAAAGGAGAAAGTTGAGAGTAAATGTGAATAAGAGCAAGATCATTAGGTTCACTAGGGGTGAGGGACAAGTTAACTGGGATGTAAGTTTGAATGGAGAAAAATGGGAGGAAGTGAAGTGTTTTAGATATCCGGGAGTGGACTTAGCAGCAGATGGAACAATGGAAGCGGAAGTGAGTCACAGGGTGGTGGAGGGGGTGAAGGTTCTGGGAGCAATGAAGAATGTGTGGAAGGAGAGAACATTATCTCAGAGCAAAAATATGTATGTTTGAAGAATAGTTCCAATAATGTTAAATGGTTGCAAGGCATGGGCTATAGATAGGGTTGTATAGAGGAGGGTTGATATGTTGGAAATGAAATGTTTGAGGACAATATGTGGTGTGAGGTGGTTTGATTGAGTAAGTAATGAAAGGGTAAGAGAGATGTGTGGTAATAAAAAGAGTGTGGTTGAGAGAGCAGAAGAGGGTGTGTTGAAATGGTTTGACACATGGAGAGAATGAGTGAGGAAAGATTGACAAAGAGTATATATGTGTCAGAGGTGGAGGGAACAAGGAGAAGTAGGAGATCAAATTGAAGGTGGAAAGATAGAGTGAAAAAGATTTCGAGCGATTGGGGCCTGAACGTACAGGAGGGTGAAAGGTGTGCAAGGAATAGAGTGAATTGGAACAATGTGATATACCAGGGTCAATGTGCTGTCAATGGACAGAACCAGGGCATATGAAGCATCTGGGGTAAACCATCAAAATGTTTGTGGGCCTGGATGTGGATAGGGAGCTGTGATTTCGGTGCATTACACATAACAGCTAGAAACTGAGTGTGAGTGAATGTGGCCTTTTTTGTCCTGTCCTGGCTTTACCTTGCTGAAAAGAGGAGAATGCTATTTCCCCTGTGGGGTAGTCAGGAATGGATGAAGGCAGCAAGTACCGATATGTACATGTGTATATATGTATATGTCTGTGTATGTATATGTATGTAGTGTTGATATGTATATGTGTGTGTATGAGCATTTATGTATCTATATGTGTATATGATTGGTTGGGCCATTCTTCGTCTGTTTCCTGATTCTACCTCACTCCTCACTGACTTGGGAACAGCGAATACGTATAATGAATATATAGACATATATAAAGTAATAAATGTGAAGTGTCTGGCGTAAACAATGGAAAGTTTTGTGGGGCCTGGATATGGAAAGGGAGCTGTGGTTTCGCTACATCACACGACAGCCACACTGAGTGGGAACAAATGAGGCCTTTTTTGGTTTTTATTGCACCACCCCACAAAATTTTCCATGGTTTACCCCAGATGCTTCACATGCCCTGGTTCATTTCATTGACAGCACGTCGATCCCGGTATACCACATCATTCCAATTTACTCTATTCCTTGCACGGCTTTCACCCTCCTGTATGTTCAGGCCCCGATTGCTCAAAATCCTTTTCACTCCATCCTTCCACCTCCAATTTGGTCTTCTACTTTTCCTTGTTCCCTATACCTCTGACACATATACCCTCTTTGTCAATCTTTCCTCACTCATTCTCTCCATGTGACCAAAACATTTCAACACACCCTCTTTTGCTCTCTCAACCACAATTTTTTATTACCACACATCTCTCTTACCCTTTCATTACTTACTCGATCAAACCACCTCACACCACATATTGTCCTCAAATATTTCATTTCCAACACATCCATCCTTCTCTGCACAACCCTTTCTATAGCCCATGCCTCGCAACAATATATCATTGTTTCAAACATACCCATTTTTTCTCTCCAAGATAACGTTCTCGCCTTCAACACATTCTTCAATATATATATATATATATATATATATATATATATATATATATATATATATATATATTTTATCCCTGGGGATAGGGGAGAAAGAATACTTCCCACGTATTCCCTGCGTGTCGTAGAAGGCGACTAAAAGGGAAGGGAGCGGGGGGCTGGAAATCCTCCCCTCTCGTGTTTTTTTTTTTTTTTTTTTCCAAAAGAAGGAACAGAGAAGGGGGCCAGGTGAGGATATTCCCTCAAAGGCCCAATCCTCTGTTCTTAACGCTACCTCGCTATCGCGGGAAATGGCGAATAGTATGAAAAAAAAAAAAAAAAAAAAAAATATATATATATCCCTGGGGATAGGGGAGAAAGAATACTTCCCACGTATTCCCTGCGTGTCGTAGAAGGCGACTAAAAGGGAAGGGAGCGGGGGGCTGGAAATCCTCCCCTCTCATTTTTTTTTAATTTTCCAAAAGAAGGAACAGTGAAGGGGGCCAGGTGAGCATATTTCCTTAAAGGCCCAGTCCTCTGTTCTTAATGTTACCTCGCTAATGCGGGAAATGGCGAATAGTATGAAACAAAAAACAAATATATATATATATATAAATATATATATATATATATATATATATATATATATATATATATATATATATATATATATATGCACCTGGGCATGAGAAGAAAGATCATGAGAGGCAAGTGTTTTGGGAGCAGCTGAATGAACGTGTTAGTGGTTTTGATGCACAAGACTGGGTTATAGTGATGAGTGATTTGAATGCAAAGGTGAGTGAATAATTGGTATACATGGGGTGTTCAGTGTTGTAAATGGAAATGGTGAAGAGTTTGTAGATTTATGTGCTGAAAAAGGACTGGTGATTGGGATTACCTGATTTAAAAAGCGAGTGTTAACTGTAAAAGTGTTCATTGACAGGCGCACGAAAGAGAGACTTTTGGATGTTAATGTGCTGAGAGGTGCAAATGGAAGGATGTCTGATCATTATCTTGTGGAGGCGAAGGTGAAGATTTGTATGGGTTTTCAGAAAAGAAGAGAGAATGTTGGGGTGAAGAGGGTGGTGAGAGTAAGTGAGCTTGGGAAGGAGACTTGTGTGAGGAAGTACCAGGAGAGACTGAGTACAGATGGGAAAAAGGTGAGAACAAAGGAGGTAAGGGGAGTGGGGGAGGAATGGGATGTATTTAGGGAAGCAGTGATGGCTTGCGCAAAAGATGCTTGTGTCATGAGAAGCTTGGGAGGTGGGTTGATTAGAAAGGGTAGTGAGTGGTGGGATGAAGAAGTAAGATTATTAGTGAAAGAGAAGAGAGAGGCATTTGGATGATTTTTGCAGGGAAAAAATGCAAATGAGTGGGAGATGTATAAAAGAAAGAGACAGGAGGTCAAGAGAAAGGTGAAAGAGGTGAAAAAGAGGGCAAATACGAGTTGGGGTGAGAATCATTAAATTTTAGGGAGAATAAAAAGATGTTCTGGAAGGAGGTAAATAAAGTGCATAAGACAAGGGAGCAAATGGGAACTTCAGTGAAAGGGGTAATGGGGAGGTGATAACAAGTAGTGGTGATGTGAGGAGATGGAGTGAGTATTTTGAAGGTTTGTTGAATGTTTTTGATGATAGAGTGGCAGATACAAGGTGTTTTCGTCGAGGTGGTGTGCAAAGTGAGAGGGTTAGGGAAAATGATTTGGTAAAGAGAGAAGAGGTAGTAAAAGCTTTGCGGAAGATGAAAGCCGGCAAGGCAGCAGGTTTGGATGGTATTGCAGTGGAATTTATTAAAAAAAGGGGGTGACTGTATTGTTGACTGGTTGGTAAGGTTATTTAATGTATGTATGATTCATGGTGAGGTGCCTGAGGATTGGCGGAATGCGTGCATAGTGCCATTGTACAAAGGCAAAGGGGATAAGAGTGAGTTCTCAAATTACAGAGGTATAAATTTGTTGAGTATTCCTGGTAAATTGTATGAGAGGGTATTGATTGAGAGGGTGAAGGCATGTACAGAGCATCAGATTGGGGAAGAGCAGTGTGGTTTCAGAAGTGGTAGAGGATGTGTGGATCAGGTGTTTGCTTTGAAGAATGTATGTGAGAAATACTTAGAAAAGCAAATGGATTTGTATGTAGCATTTATGGATCTGGAGAAGGCATATGATAGAGTTGACAGAGATGCTCTGTGGAAGGTACTAAGAATATATGGTGTGAGAGGCAAGTTGTTAGAAGCAGTGAAAAGTTTTTAACGAGGATGTAAGGCATGTGTACGTGCAGGAAGAGAGGAAAGTGATTAGTTCTCAGTGAATGTAGGTTTGCGGCAGGGGTGTGTGATGTCTCCATGATTGTTTGATTTGTTTATGGATGGGGTTTTTAGGGAGGTGAATGCAAGAGTTTTGGAAAGAGGGGCAAGTATGCAGTCTGTTGGGGATGAGAGAGCTTGGGAAGTGAGTCAGTTGTTGTTCGCTGATGATACAGCGCTGGTGGCTGATTTATGTGAGAAACTGCAGAAGCTGGTGACTGAGTTTGGTAAAGTGTGTGAAAGAAGAAAGTTAAGAGTAAATGTGAATAAGAGCAAGGTTATTAGGTACAGTAGGGTGGAGGGTCAAGTCAATTGGGAGGTAAGTTTGAATGGAGAAAAACTGGAGGAAGTAAAGTGTTTTAGATATGTGGGAGTGGATCTGGCAGCAGATGGAACCATGGAAGCGGAAGTGAATCATAGGGTGGGGGAGGGGGCGAAAATCCTGGGAGCCTTGAAGAATGTGTGGAAGTCGAGAACATTATCTCGGAAAGCAAAAATGGGTATGTTTGAAGGAATAGTGGTTCCAACAATGTTGTATGGTTGCGAGGCTTGGGCTATGGATAGAGTTGTGCGCAGGAGGGTGGATGTGCTGCAAATGAGATGCTTGAGGACAATATGTGGTGTGAGGTGGTTTGATCGAGTAAGTAATGTAAGGGTAAGAGAGATGTGTGGAAATAAGAACGTGGTTGAGAGAGCAGAAGAGGGTGTTTGGAAATGGTTTGGGCACATGGAGAGAATGAGTGAGGAAAGATTGAAAAAGAGGATATATGTGTCAGAGGTGGAGGGAACGAGGAGAAGTGGGAGACCAAATTGGAGGTGGAAAGATGGAGTGAAAAAGATTTTGTGTGATCGGGGCCTGAACATGCAGGAGGGTGAAAGGCGGGCAAGGAATAGAGTGAATTGGATCGATGTGGTATACCGTGCTGTCAATGGATTGAATCAGGGCATGTGAAGCGTCTGGGGTAAACCATGGAGAGTTCTGTGGGGCCTGGATGTGGAAAGGGAGCTGTGGTTTCGAGCATTATTGCATGACAGCTAGAGACTGAGTGTGAACAGATGGGGCCTTTGTTGTCTTTTCCTAGCGCTACCTCGCACACATGAGGGGGGAGGGGGATGTTACTCCATGTGTGGCGAGGTGGCAATGGGAATGAATAAAGGCAGACAGTGTGAATTGTGTGCATGTGTATATATGTATATATCTGTGTGTGAATATATATGTGTGCATTGAGATGTATGGGTATGTATATTTGCGTGTGGGGATGTGTATGTATATACATGTGTATGGGGGTAGGCTGGGCCATTTCTTTCATCTGTTTCCTTGCACTACCTCGCAAACGCGGGAGACAGCGACAAAGCAAAATAATAAAAAAAATAAAAATATGAATAAAAATGTGAATAAGAGCAAGGTTATTAGGTACAGTAGGGTTGAGGGTCAATTCAATTGGGAGGTGAGTTTGAATGGAGAAAAACTGGAGGAAGTGAAGTGTTTTAGATATCTGGGAGTGGATCTGGCAGCGGATGGAACCATGGAAGCGGAAGTGGATCATAGGGTGGGGGAGGGGGCGAAAATTCTGGGAGCCTTGAAGAATGTGTGGAAGTCGAGAACATTATCTCGGAAAGCAAAAATGGGTATGTTTGAAGGAATAGTGGTTCCAACAATGTTGTATGGTTGCGAGGCGTGGACTATGGATAGAGTTGTGCGCAGGAGGATGGATGTGCTGGAAATGAGATGTTTGAGGACAATGTGTGGTGTGAGGTGGTTTGATCGAGTAAGTAACGTAAGGGTAAGAGAGATGTGTGGAAATAAAAAGAGCGTGGTTGAGAGAGCAGAAGAGGGTGTTTTGAAATGGTTTGGTCACATGGAGAGAATGAGTGAGGAAAGATTGACCAAGAGGATATATGTGTCGGAGGTGGAGGGAACGAGGAGAAGAGGGAGACCAAATTGGAGGTGGAAAGATGGAGTGAAAAAGATTTTTTGTGATCGGGGCCTGAACATGCAGGAGGGTGAAAGGAGGGCAAAAAAATAGAGTGAAATGGAGCGATGTGGTATACCGGGGTTGACGTGCAGTCAGTGGATTGAATCAAGGCATGTGTATGGGGGTGGGTTGGGCCATTTCTTTCGTCTGTTTCCTTGCGCTACCTCGCAAACGCGGGAGACAGCGACAAAGCAAAAAAAAAAAAAAAAAAAAAAAAAAATATATATATATATATATATATATATATATATATATATTTTTTTTTTTTTTATACTATTCGCTATTTCCCGCGATAGCGAGGTAGCGTTAAGAACAGAGGACTGGGCCTTTTTTGGAATATCCTCACCTGGCCCCCTCTGTTCCTTCTTTTGGAAAAAAAAAAAAAAAAAAAAAAAAAAGAGAGAGAGAGGGGAGGATTTCCAGCCCCCCGCTCCCTCCCCTTTTAGTCGCCTTCTACGACACGCAGGGAATACGTGGGATGTATTCTTAATCCCCTATCCCCAGGGATATATATATATATATATATATATATATATTTTTCTTTCTTTCTTTCAAACTATTCGCCATTTCCCGCATTAGCGAGGTAGCGTTAAGAACAGAGGACTGGGCCTTTGAGGGAATACCCTCACCTGGCCCAATTCTGTTCCTTCTTTTGAAAAAAAAAAAAAAAAAAAAAAAAAAAAAGGTAGCGTTAAGAACAGAGGACAGGCCTCTGAGGAAACATCCTCATGCAGCCCCCTTCTCTGTTCCTTCCTTTGGAAAAAAAAAAAAAAAGAGAGGGGAGGATTTCCAGCCCCCCGCTCCCTCCCCTTTTAGTTGCCTTCTACGACACGCAGGGAATACGTGGGAAGTATTCTTTCTCCCCTATCCCCAGGGATATATATATATATATATATGTCTCCATGGTTGTTTAATATGTTTATGGATGGGGTTGTTAGGGAGGTGAATGCAAGAGTCTTGGAAAGAGGGGCAAGTATGAAGTCTGTTGTGGATGAGAGAGCTTGGGAAGTGAGTCAGTTGTTGTTCGCTGATGATACAGCGCTGGTGGCTGATTCATGTGAGAAACTGCAGAAGCTGGTGACTGAGTTTGGTAAAGTGTGTGAAAGAAGAAAGTTAAGAGTAAATGTGAATAAGAGCAAGGTTATTAGGTACAGTAGGGTTGAGGGTCAAGTCAATTGGGAGGTATGTTTGAATGGAGAAAAACTAGAGGAAGTAAAGTGTTTTAGATATCTGGGAGTGGATCTGGCAGCGGATGGAACCATGGAAGCAGAAGTGAATCATAGGGTGGGGGAGGGGGCGAAAATCCTGGGAGCCTTGAAGAATGTGTGGAAGTCGAGAACATTATCTCGGAAAGCAAAAATGGGTATGTTTGAAGGAATAGTGGTTCCAACAATGTTGTATGGTTGCGAGGCATGGGCTATGGATAGAGTTGTGCGCAAGAGGGTGGATGTGCTGGAAATGAGATGTTTGAGGACAATGTGTGGTGTGAGGTGGTTTGATCGAGTAAGTAACGTAAGGGTAAGAGAGATGTGTGGAAATAAAAAGAGTGTGGTTGAGAGAGCAGAAGAGGGTGTTTTGAAATGGTTTGGGCACATGGAGAGAATGAGTGAGGAAAGATTGACCAAGAGAATATATGTGTCGGAGGTGGAGGGAATGAGGAGAAGTGGGAGACCAAATTGGAGGTGGAAAGATGGAGTGAAAAAGATTTTGTGTGATCGGGGCCTGAACATGCAGGAGGGTGAAAGGAGGGCAAGGAATAGAGTGAATTGGATCGATGTGGTATACCGGGGTTGACGTGCTGTCAGTGGATTGAATCAGGGCATGTGAAGCGTCTGGGGTAAGCCATGGAAAGTTGTGTGGGGCCTGGATGTGGAAAGGGAGCTGTGGTTTCGGGCATTATTGCATGACAGCTAGAGACTGAGTGTGAACGAATGGGGCCTTTGTTGTCTTTTCCTAGTGCTACCTCGCACACATGAGGGGGGAGGGGGATGGTATTCCATTGGGCCATTGGTTAATGTGTTGCATTTTAACTAAGAAGATCATGTTACATTTAATATTACATTATTAAAGATTTTATGAAGGTGGTTAACAGAATTTTTCCATTCTGGTATTTCATCTGCTATTTCAGTGTTATACATATTTGTAACAATGTTTATGTGTTACTGAAAGAATGATAAACATGATCATATAATGAAAAATTTGATTAGTCTTTGAAAGAAAAGCTGAATTATAGTCCAGTTTCTTAGCAAAAATCAATTATACTCATACAATTTGAATTTACAGTGATAGTTACATAATAATGAAACTGTTTTTCAATTGTCAAAATGTTATAATATTTTTATTTGTACTTTTATTTATAAGTCCTCAATAGTTTTAGGGAGAAAGAAGAAAGTGTTTTATGAGATATACAAATATACATACACACATGCACACACACACACATATATATGTATATATATATATATTTTTTTTTTGCCGCTGTCTCGAGCGTTTGCGAGGTAGCGCAAGGAAACAGACGAAAGAAATGGCCCAACCCACCCCATACACATGTATATACATACATCCACACACGCAAATATACATACCTACACAGCTTTCCATGGTTTACCCCAGACGCTTCACATGCCCTGATTCAATCCACTGACAGCACGTTCAACCCCGGTATACCACATCGATCCAATTCATTCTATTCCTTGCCCTCCTTTCACCCTCCTGCATGTTCAGGCCCCGATCACACAAAATCTTTTTCACTCCATCTTTCCACCTCCAATTTGGTCTCCCGCTTCTCCTCGTTCCCTCCACCTCCGACACATATATCCTCTTGGTCAATCTTTCCTCACTCATTCTCTCCATTTGCCCAAACCATTTCAAAACACCCTCTTCTGCTCTCTCAACCACGCTCTTTTTATTTCCACACATCTCTCTTACCCTTACATTACTTACTCGATCAAACCACCTCACAACACACATTGTCCTCAAACATCTCATTTCCAGCACATCCATCCTCCTGCGCACAACTCTATCCATAGCCCACGCCTCGCAACCATACAACATTGTTGGAACCACTATTCCTTCAAACATACCCATTTTTGCTTTCCGAGATAATGTTCTCAACTTCTAAACATTCTTCAAGGCTCCCAGGATTTTCGCCCCCTCCCCTACCCTATGATTCACTTCTGCTTCTATGGTTCCATCTGCTGCCAGATCCACTCCCAGATATCTAAAACACTTTACTTCCTCCAGTTTTTCTCCATTCAAACTTACCTCCCGATTGACTTGACCCTCAACCCTACTATATCTAATAACCTTGCTCTTTTTCACATTTACTCTCAACTTTCTTCTTTCACACACTTTACCAAACTCAATCACCAGCTTCTGCAGTTTCTCCTATGAATCAGCCACCAGCGCTGTATCATCAGCGAACAACAAATGACTCACTTCCCAAGCTCTCTCATCCACAACAGACTTCATACTTGCCCCTCTTTCAAAAACTCTTGCATTCCCCTCCCTAACAACCCCATCCATAAACAAATTAAACAACCATGGAGACATCACACACCCCTGCCACAAACCTACATTCACTGAGAACCAATCACTTTCCTTTCTTCCTACACGTACACATGCCTTACATCCTCGATAAAAACTTTTCACTGCTTCTAACAACTTGCCTCCCACACCATATATTCTTAATACCTTCCACAGAGCATCTCTATCAACTCTATCATATGCCTTCTCCAGATCCATAAATGCTACATACAAATCCATTTGCTTTTCTAAGTATTTCTCACATACATTCTTCAAAGCAAACACCTGATCCACACATCCTCTACCACTTCTGAAACCACACTGCTCTTCCCTAATCTGATGCTCTGTACATGCCTTCACCCTCTCAATCAATACCCTCCCATATAATTTACCAGGAATACTCAACAAACTTATAACTCTAATTTGAGCACTCACTCTTATCCCCTTTGCCTTTGTACAATGGCACTATGCACGCATTCCGCCAATCCTCAGGCACTTCACCATGAGTCATACATTCCACTGCAATACCAATACCAATATATATATATATTTTATTATTTTTTCTTTATTATACTTTGTCGCTGTCTCCTGCGTTTGTGAGGTAGTGCAAGGAAACAGACAAAAGAAATGGCCCAACCCTCCCCCCCATACATATGTATATACATACGTCCACACACGTAAATATACATACCTACACAGCTTTCCATGGTTTAACCCAGACGCTTCACATGCCTTGATTCAATCCACTGACAGCACGTCAACCCCAGTATACCACATCGCTCCAATTCACTCTATTCCTTGCCCTCCTTTCACCCTCCTGCATGTTCAGGCCCCGATCACACAAAATCTTTTTCACTCCATCTTTCCACCTCCAATTTGGTCTCCCTATTCTCCTCGTTCCCTCCACCTCCGACACATATATCCTCTTGGTCAATCTTTCCTCACTCATTCTCTCCATGTGCCCAAACCACTTCAAAACACCCTCTTCTGCTCTCTCAACCACGCTCTTTTTATTTCCACACATCTCTCTTACCCTTACGTTACTCACTCGATCAAACCACCTCACACCACACATTGTCCTCAAACATCTCATTTCCAGCACATCCATCCTCCTGCGCACAACTCTATCCATAGCCCACGCCTCGCAACCATACAACATTGTTGGAACCACTATTCCTTCAAACATACCCATTTTTGCTTTCCGAGATAATGTTCTCAACTTCCACACATTCTTCAAGGCCCCCAGAATTTTCGCCCCCTCCCCCACCCTATGATCCACTTCCACTTCCATGGTTCCATCCGCTGCCAGATCCACTCCCAGATATATATATATATATGTATGGTTGCGAGGCGTGGGCTATGGATAGAGATGTGCGCAGGAGGATGGATGTGCTGGAAATGAGATGTTTGAGGACAATGTGTGGTGTGAGGTGGTTTGATCGAGTAAGTAACGTAAGGGTAAGAGAGATGTGTGGAAATAAAAAGAGCGTGGTTGAGAGAGCAGAAGAGGGTGTTTTGAAATGGTTTGGGCACATGGAGAGAATGAGTGAGGAGAGATTGACCAAGAGGATATATGTGTCGGAGGTGGAGGGAACGAGGAGAAGAGGGAGACCAAATTGGAGGTGGAAAGATGGAGTGAAAAAGATTTTGTGTGATCGGGGCCTGAACATGCAGGAGGGTGAAAGGAGGGCAAGAAATAGAGTGAATTGGAGTCATGTGGTATACAGGGGTTGACGTGCTGTCAGTGGATTGAAGCAAGGCATGTGAAGCGTCTGGGGTAAACCATGGAAAGCTGTGTAGGTATGTATATTTGCGTGTGTGGACGATATATATATATATATATATGTGTGTGTGTGGAAGAAGAAAGTTAAGAGTAAATGTGAATAAGAGCAAGGTTATTAGGTACAGTAGGGTTGAGGGTCAAGTCAATTGGGAAGTGAGTTTGAATGGAGAAAAACTGGAGGAAGTGAAGTGTTTTAGATATCTGGGAGTGGATCTGGCAGCGGATGGAACCATGGAAGCGGAAGTGGATCATAGGGTGGGGGAGGGGGCGAAAATTCTGGGAGCTTTGAAGAATGTGTGGAAGTCGAGAACATTATCTCGGAAAGCAAAAATGGGTATGTTTGAAGGAATAGTGGTTCCAACAATGTTGTATGGTTGCGAGGCGTGGACTATGGATAGAGTTGTGCGCAGGAGGATGGATGTGCTGGAAATGAGATGTTTGAGGACAATGTGTGGTGTGAGGTGGTTTGATCGAGTGAGTAACGTAAGGGTAAGAGAGATGTGTGGAAATAAAAAGAGCGTGGTTGAGAGAGCAGAAGAGGGTGTTTTGAAGTGGTTTGGGCACATGGAGAGAATGAGTGAGGAAAGATTGACCAAGAGGATATATGTGTCGGAGGTGGAGGGAACGAGGAGAAGAGGGAGACCAAATTGGAGGTGGAAAGATGGAGTGAAAAAGATTTTGTGTGATCGGGGCCTGAACATGCAGGAGGGTGAAAGGAGGGCAAGGAATAGAGTGAATTGGAACGATGTGGTATACCGGGGTTGACGTGCTGTCAGTGGATTGAATCAAGGCATGTGAAGCGTCTGGGGTAAACCATGGAAAGCTGTGTAGGTATGTATATTTGCGTGTGTGGACGTATGTATATACATGTGTATGGGGGGGGTTGGGCCATTTCTTTTGTCTGTTTCCTTGCGCTACCTCGCAAACGCGGGAGACAGCGACAAAGTATAATAAAATGTAAAAATATATATATATATATATATATATATATATATATATATATATATATATATATATATATATCTTTTTCTTTTTCTTTCAAACTTTCTGTTCTGTTCTGTTCCTTCTTTTGGAAAATATTATCCCTGGGGAGAGGGGAGAAAGAATACTTTCCACGTATTCCCTGCGTGTCGTAGAAGGCGACTAGAAGGGAAAGGAGCAGGGGGCTGGAAATCCTCCCCTCTCGTTTTTAGTTTTCCTAATGAAGGAACGGAGGAGGGGGCCAAGTGAGGATATTCCCTCGAGGGCTCAGTCCTCTGTTCTTAACGCTACCTTGCTGAAGCGGGAAATGGCGAATAGTATGAAAAAAAAATATATATTCCTATGAGTCCACAGGGAAAATGAAATACGATAAGTTCCCAAGGGCACTTTCGTGTAATAATCACATCATCAGGGGAGACACAAGAGAGAAATATAAGTCAGTTGATATACATCGAAGAGACGAAACTAGGATGCCATTTGGTAAACCTAGCTTCATCTCATCAATGTATATCAACTGACTGTTATATTTCTCTCTTGTGTCTCCCATAATGATGTGATTATTACACAAAAGTGCACTTGGGAACTTATCGTGTTTCATTTTCCCCTTGGACTCATAGGAATATCTTGATCACATGCAAAATAGTGATCCTTTCCAATATATACACGTATATATATATATATATATATATATATATATATATATATATATATATATATATATATATATATATATATATTTTCTTTCTTTCAAACTGTTCGCCATTTCCCGCATTAGCGAGGTAGCGTTAAGAACAGAGGACTGGGCCTCTGAGGGAATACCCTCACCTGGCCCAATTCTCTGTTCCTTCTTTTGGAAAATTAAACAAAAAAAAACGAGAGGGGAGGATTTCCAGCCCCCCGCTCCCCCCCCTTTTAGTCGCCTCCCACGACACGCAGGGAATACGTGGGAAGCACTCTCTGTCCCCTATCCCCAGGGAAAATACACACATATATATATATATATACATATATATATAGATACACATATATATCTGGGGACAGGGGAGAAAGAACACCTCCCAAATATTCAATGCATGTCACAAAAGGCAGCTAAAAGGGGTGGGAACAGAAAACTGGAAACCTTCCCCTCCCATTTTTATCATTTTCCAAAATATATATATATATATATATATATATATATATATATATATATATATATATATATATATATGTGTGTGTGTGTCGGAGGTGGAGGGAACGAGGAGAAGAGGGAGACCGAATTGGAGGTGGAAGGATGGAGTGAAAGAGATTTTGTGTGATCGGGGCCTGAACATGCAGGAGGGTGAAAGGAGGGCAAGGAATGGAGTGAATTGGAGCGATGTGGTATACCGGGGTTGACGTGCTGTCAGTGGATTGAATCAAGGCATGTGTATGGGGGTGGGTTGGGCCATTTCTTTCGTCTGTTTCCTTGTGCCACCTCGCCTTCTACGACACGCAGGGAATATGTGGGAAGTATTCTTTCTCCCCTATCCCCAGGGATAATATATATATATATATCTTTCTTTTTTTTTAAACTATTCGCCATTTCCCGCGTTAGCGAGGTAGCGTTAAGAACAGAGGACTGGGCCTTTTTTGGAATATCCTCACCTGGCCCCCCTCTGCTCCTTCTTTTGGAAAATTGAAAAAAAAAAAAAAAAACGAGAGGGGAGGATTTCCAGCCCCCCGCTCCCTCCCCTTTTAGTCGCCTTCTACGACACGCAGGGAATACGTGGGAAGTATTCTTAATCTCCTATCCCCAGGGATATATATATATATATATATATATATATATATATATATATATATATATATATATATATATATATATATATATATATAAGTACGAGTTGCGAAATATAGATCGGAATGACCTGCTTTTAGTAATATGCAGAACTATTCATCAGTGCATCTGTATAAGATATTACATGTTCATACATCAAACAGTGGTGGAATACCAAACACAAATATAAAACTTTACTGTGTTGACATAAAAATGTATCCAAACATAGGCATGGAAACCGAAGGTATGTCAAAATGACCTACTTTTGGTGGGACCCTGAAGTTCTCATTGGTATGCATCATTGTATATCAAAATATAGCTGACAATTTAGCTCTGGTGGAAATCTTAGTCAAAGCGTGGACACAAACATTTATGGAGAAACGGATGTGAAGACAAGGGTATATGAGTAGTTCTTTTACTTGGTAGAGGTTAACAAATACCCTCTTCAAAATGAAAACTTCTCCAAAATCAGGCCTTTATGTTGATACTGATATCTGACACTAATCACATTATTAGGCTTTTGCATGCAACCCTAAATTCTCAAAGATGTTTCATTCCACAGCAAAGTAGGGATGAATACTCCAATGAGAACATGATCATTAGTATTCTAGCTGCCTAATCTGGCAGAAGCAGACTCACCATGGACCTCATTTTAAGTGGAATGCTTGGAAATTTTGATTTTTTCTTAAAAGGCTAAACTTTTACAGATTTGTGTGTCACACAAAATGCTTTGCGGAAGATTATGAGCAAAAGACCTTAAGCTCGATGTCTGGTCATACATCATGAATAGAACTTCCTGTGGATTGGTCAACAACAATATGGAGGATTACCTGCATGCTCCATAGAAGTGGTCTCACAACTTTACAAAAGCAATTTCTATTGACATCCATACTGTACTTATCTTGGAGTCTAATATTATCCAGAAAAAAAAAAAATGAAAATAACAGTAGTCTGTCAGACCTTTATCTCTTCCACAGGTAACAAAAATAAAAGTTAATTCAATTATCATTTGTAGGATTCCATAAAAGAACCACTGATGACACATTTTCTTGAATTGCATGGTGTCCATTAAACTGAAAATTAAAAGTAAAACATCCATTAAGTTCACACCAATTATCAATACTTTTAAATGTGAAACTATTTTCTGCAACTCAGTACAACACTGGTTGATAAAATCATACACAAGCTTTCTCATAAGACCTTTCATGTTACATGAAGCGATCTTACTACAACAGATCTGTAATGTGCTAATGCAACTTTAATATGACTGATAAAACATGTTACCTTTAAGGAGAAATATATCATTTTGCTGGATTAGGCAAAATATTTACTACAGTACAACAAAAACTGGTCGCTAACCTAGTCTCCTAATTAACAAATACTTTTAACTCCATCTTATTCAATGAATAACAGCAGAGAAACATAATTCTTATACGAAAGATCTCTGCAAGGGAGGGCACTTTAAATATAATATATTGCAAATAAATGCAGTATGCTGAACAATAATATAAACAGAAATACCAGTCTGTAGTGTGACCTGAGTTCAAAATGGAGAAATTCATTATCACTGTGCAATGGTGACTGATCAAACTGAAGATTAAGTAAAGAACTAGTGTTGGCACTCCAAAAAAGGTTCAAAAGCCATTTCATATGTACATATATATAATCATTAATCATTTTCTTGGCATTTACAAAATATAACTGAACCTCTTAAACACTTGTTTTCACTTAGAGAAGTTTTGCAAAAAAATTTTTACAGAAGAATGACATTTATCTTGTGGTACATGCACTTTAGCAACTTTAAGTTCTTTCTCACATGCATTATCATCTCCAAATGGCATATACTAATCTCTGCAATTTAGTTTAGCAAAAACCTTGTCAGTCAGAAGTTTAATAACTAGACAAAGTCTTTAGCTTTGTTTTTTACACATTCTCTGAAATGATTCTGTCACCTTACATTCCCTACAGTAATTGATGCATGGAAGAAATGTACAATCAAACAAATGAGATTTTTACAAAAACTTTAAACAATCTATTGAAAAGTAATTTTTCTTGACACAAAGGCTATCATACTTACCCCTGATAAACACAATATGCCTTGATCTCTTTTACAATACACTTGATATCCCCATATAAACCCCAAATTCTTCATTTCGAGTACAAAACATAAAGAAGCGATACTGTAGGAGTGTTTAAACCATAAATTCTCAGTTAGCTGATGGTTGAGGACATAAATAGGGACATGAGTAATGCTGTACAACATGAAATCATTATAATTAGTGTTGTGCACTACAGTAATTATATGCATCTTCTGGAGAAATATATGGTTGACAACCTATGAGTGCTCTCATGCCCATTACCCATTATGATATAATTATACATTTTTATCAGATATTAATTTGGAGACTAGTATAATATAAGTTAAAGGTAAACTATACAAGAAAGTGTAAAAAAAAAAAGCCATTATAAGGACTACATTCTGAAGAATGCTTACATGATGTACACCAAAATTGTTATGTAATCAAACTATCATAACCATCTCTACATACAATCATTAGGAAGAATAACAACTCTTCTTCCAATTCACATTGAACACAAAAGCAAAAGCAACATCTGATTTTAATGACTTATTATACAATTCAAAGATAAAGAATGAAAACAAAAGAAATCAATCTTTCAATTCAAAACTGCCTTAAATAAACAGAACATACCATGTACTGTTTTGTCAGTACTTTCATTCACATGTGTAATGACCTTAGGCCATCATCACCCATAGACCTTCTAACTATAAATTGCATCCAAATCTTTAAAGTAATAACAATTTGGCTTTGCCCATACCTATATCCAATAACCTAAACCAATCACAGGAAATTAATGTGTTTAACACAAGCAGGGTCCAACTTTAAGCTTACCCTGAAACCATAACTTAGAGCAGGGTGTCTGGAGCAGGCAGAGAAGAGAGAAGCACCTTAACGTATGTGCCACCCAGTACACAACAGACAGATTGAATGCACAATATTCATTGCAAGCTTGGTTATCATGCATGGTCCTCATTTAGGACAAAGAATGTTTGTGTGTACCTTCACAATGACTGAATCTAAAAGTCATTCTTTCTGTTCAACACTCTACATTTACATTCCCAGCCATGCAAATCAGACCAAGAATATAATATTCCTTACATTATAATTATTCAAACTTGCAGCACCATCTGGAAAACTAGAGGAGTGGAGTTTGGGCTAGTAACTGAAAATTAAATTAAAGAGAAATTCAGATAGTTGATTTAGTTTCAAATAGTTTTAGCAGATCCAAACCAAAAGATCCCTCAACTTATTCCTAAGTCAAGAGTAATTACATACTCCATACTATCATTTCATTGACAATTGAATAAGTAATTTAACTGAGCGCAGGCCATAATATGCACAAAAAGCTGTATACATATACCCACAATGGCAGACTTGAAGCACTGTTAACACTTGAGGATTGGGTTGTAATTATTAAATGAACCTTACCAAAAATTTTCAAGTTTAGAATAGCTTTAAGAAAATTTTTTTATATATAAACATGAATGCAGCTGTCTTATCCAACTTAAGCATAACACTGAGCCATACGTTCAAGTCATATGTATCAAATAATTCTAAACCATGAAGGAAATAATGGAAAATCAATGACTCATCTGTAAACCATAATGAAGTGGTATGATAGAGTGAAAAAGTTTTGTTTAGTTTGAAACCTCAACATAGGAGTCTAATTCTGAGTATGCTACAAAGTGGTTGCAGTGATATCACCATATATCTAAGAATCCCAAAAACCCACCACATTGAACAAAGAGAAACATGTAAACCACTGAAATCCAGTGTATTTTGTAAAATATTTGCCGGAGAAACAAACTCATATGCCATAAACATACTATTAATGTATAAGAATACTAGGATACACTTTAATTTAAAGTACTCAGATACCTGACAGCAAATGAAGGAAATAATCCAAGTATATTAAGTTCAAGCTTCCAGTAACATCATTAATAATTGCCACCTTCAACTTATATAAAACTGTTGGCTCCTTGTATTCAAACTAGGTTATATACATCTAAAGATATGAAATTATGCAAAGGGTTAGATACCAATAACCAAAAAATATTGGGTCAACCACATACGAAGAAAAGATTAACATGACAGCTAAGGTAAGTTCCAAACGAAATTGATACCATCTATTAAGTCGATTAAGCTAACCGAATGCTTTAATATGGTTTTTAACGCAGTCTTTAATTCCCACAATCTCTTAGCAACTGGATTATCAGGTGACAAAAAAAAAAATGCTTCTTGTCATCAACATATCTCTTCTGAGAGTGTGCTAGCAACTGTACAATGCTCATGGTTGTGGTGGATTGATATGTATCTCACTTTATGTTTACTAAAACAGAGCCTAAGTTTAATGGCTACCATAGTCCCATTACAAAAATAACTGTGACTCTTCACCAATTCTAGTCCTAGGACTAAATGAAGAGGGCTAGATTCATGAGGTAGTAATTACATTATTTGTCCATAGTTCAGAATTAATAAGCACAAATTCACTATGTAATTTCAGTCTATATATGTACAGCATTTTTCATAAATAAAATTTTTACTAATTCTGGGATATCACTGACTAGATTTACTGCTTACAAAACTGTTTGTCAAATGATCCAAACAAAATTACTTTTGCCAGAGTCTTACTTTCAAGATTCTAATTCAACTGTGCAAGCTATGTTAGACACTATTTAGTACTTAATTCTTTGCACGCTATTCCTTGATTTTTACATCACTGCTGGAAACCTACATCAATAACAATATATTAATCCATCACATGCTGAATAGACAGAGCCAGCCACATAACATCAATTTCCCGAGATCCATAACATGGTGCAGAATCAAATGTTAACTTTACCTTACTTGCACGCACCCCAACATTGTGATTAACATTTACAGTGATGTTTCCACTGTAGCCAATGATACACATGAAGATATCACTTACAACCACTCCATAGGAATAATACCCTGTGAAACCTAGTCATAACTCAGGACCATACTGAACCTTTTGGATTATGAGAATGGTAGTCTACCACAGTAGTTCCTATTTGTCAGTTTATACCTAATGTACACTAGAATTTTTGCTTCAGTTTATTTAGCTCCACTGTTTTTTGGGAAATCTTCCTCATCTGTATTCTACAGTGTTTCAACTGGTGTGAAATGATGTGAAGTATGATAGTGATAAGACATGTTAAAATACTACATTATCTCTTACATAATCTTAACCTGTTAAAACCTATGAATGTATGAAACATGCAAAGTTTGTTGAATATAGACTAACAGTGATAAATGTTATGAAAGGTGAACTAGAAATAAGATTAAACTGATAATAAGTAAAAAAAAAAAGCAAATTCTATTTCACTGCTATATTATCTTTATTCCCACTTACATATTATGGATGAAAGCATACAGCCATTTAGTGCATGCTAAACCTCAGCTTGTATCCATTCTAGTAAAGTAAAACACTAAGTGGTTGTGTATCCAAAAGGATGCTGCACCAGATATATTCATTAAAATACCAAAAACATTCAAACAGAATCCATCCTAGAGCAAATAACAGGCCTCACATTGCACCAAATTACAGGGTAAGAAACCTAACATACTATATGCGTACTTCTAACTTCTCTGAGAAACCTAGTAAAATATGCCTTTATTATACCTCTTACTTCACCAACAGTAAGATGTACCTCTTAAATAGGTCATGGAATCACCCAAAAGTAACAACACGCACAATGCAATTTCTTATTCTACCTGCTTCATGTGCAACAATAAAAAAGAAAAACTTTTCAAATGGCTATTCCTGCAATGTATGAGATTTTATAGACTGTCTCTCTTAAAAGTGCAAGAAAGACACATTCAAGACATAAAAAGGAATCATAAGGAATGAGTATGAAACTTCATCTTACTTTAGAAAATACATGAAAGTACCTGGAAATACTAATTTTGGCTCCTCTCTAAAAAACTGCCAACCTTCTAAATGTTGGCGTTCATTTAAGATAAAGCAAAAAACAACAAAATTAAGAAAATACTATGGTGTAATACATCAGACCATCAACTCTCACTTCAACTGACCCTGAGTATTGTTCCTGAGAAAAGAATTCTGAAAATAGGTGGAAAGAAAATGAAAATCTTGTAGATGAGCATTCATACATACATACATAAATATGAAGGTGAAATTGCAATTCAGTAGGAGTTCATGTAATTTTATTCAACATGTAATTTTTTCTTACATGCAGCATGATGTTTCACAGAGACAATCTGTCTCATCAGGTGCACACAATTCATAAAGTTTTTCGAATCCCAACACCACAAAAATTCTGTTTCTGCTATTCTTGACTACACACTGTAACTGAGAGATGCTATTGGCATCGTCACTCAGTATGCAGGGATGACCACAAAAATGCAACTGCTAAAAATTTCAGTGAAAACAATCACCCCGTAGACCTTAATAACCCTGTCACATTGTACCCCTCTTCTGATTATGTTACCTGTTACGTTACTGAATCTCTTAATTGCTAATACTAAGAACTTTAATTTGTCCCCAGGCAACTTTAAAGATTGTCTTATTATCAACCAAATCATTATGAAAGAATTATAAAAAAACCAAAACATAAGAAAAACTATCGAACACACATCTCACCTGGGCCAACCCTATTCACACAAACCCCCTTAAGCAAATGGTGCTCACCACTTTCCCTTTAATGGTCACAGTTGGTCAGGCCAGTGTGTCATCTACAATGGCAAAGGTGGTAGGTTGTTGTTGCCTTGTTGGGACTTGAAAACTTTATGAACCATTGGCTCCAGATGAGGCAGATTGTCTTCGTGAAACATGTTGTGCCACATGTATAGAAAAATTATGTTAAAAATAAAATCATATGAAATCCTAATGGTTGATCGAGTAAGTAATGAAAGGGTAAGAGAGATATGTGGTAATAAAAAGAGTATGGTTGAGAGAGCAGAAGAGGGTGTATTGAAATGGTTTGGTCACATGGAGAAAATGAGTGAGGAAACATTGACAAAGAGGATATGTCAATGGTGGAGAGAACGAGAAGTGGGAGACCAAAATGGAGGTGGAAAGGTGGAGTGAAAAAGATTTTGAGTAATCTGGGCCTGAACGAACATACAGGAGGATGAAAGGCAAGCAAGGAATAGAGTGAATTGGAATGATGAGGTTTACCGGGGTCGACGTGCTGTCAATGGATTGAACCAAGGCATGTGAAGTGTTTGGGGTAAACCATATATATATATATATATATATATATATATATATATATATATATCGAGGATGTATGGCATGTGTACGTGTAGGAAAAGAGGAAAGTGATTGGTTCTCAGTGAATGTAGGTTTACGGCAGGGGTGTGTGATGTCTCCATGGTTGTTTAATTTGTTTATGGATGGGGTTGTTAGGGAGGTAAATGCAAGAGTTTTGGAAAGAGGGGCAAGTATGAAGTCTGTTGGGGATGAGAGAGCTTGGGAAGTGAGTCAGTTGTTGTTCGCTGATGATACAGCGCTGGTGGCTGATTCATGTGAGAAACTGCAGAAGCTGGTGACTGAGTTTGGTAAAGTGTGTGAAAGGAGAAAGTTAAGAGTAAATGTGAATAAGAGCAAGGTTATTAGGTACAGTAGGGTTGAGGGTCAAGTCAATTGGGAGGTAAGTTTGAATGGAGAAAAACTGGAGGAAGTAAAGTGTTTTAGATATCTGGGAGTGGATCTGGCAGCAGATGGAACCATGGAAGCGGAAGTGGATCATAGGGTGGGGGAGGGGGCGAAAATCCTGGGAGCCTTGAAGAATGTGTGGAAGTCGAGAACATTATCTCCGAAAGCAAAAATGGGTATGTTTGAAGGAATAGTGGTTCCAACAATGTTGTATGGTTGCGAGGCATGGGCTATGGATAGAGTTGTGCGCAGGAGGACGGATGTGCTGGAAATGAGATGTTTGAGGACAATGTGTGGTGTGAGGTGGTTTGATCGGGTAAGTAACGTAAGGGTAAGAGAGATGTGTGGAAATAAAAAGAGCGTGGTTGAGAGAGCAGAAGAGGGTGTTTTGAAATGGTTTGGGCACATGGAGAGAATGAGTGAGGAAAGATTGACCAAGAGGATATATGTGTCGGAGGTGGAGGGAACGAGGAGAAGTGGGAGACCAAATTGGAGGTGGAAAGATGGAGTGAAAAAGATTTTGTGTGATTGGGGCCTGAACATGCAGGAGGGTGAAAGGAGGGCAAGGAATAGAGTGAATTGGATCGATGTGGTATACCGGGGTTGATGTGCTGTCAGTGGATTGAATCAGGGCATGTGAAGCGTCTGGGGTAAACCATGGAAAGCTGTGTAGGTATGTATATTTGCGTGTGTGGACGTATGTATATACATGTGTATGGGGGTGGGTTGGGCCATTTCTTTCGTCTGTTTCCTTGCGCTACCTCGCAAACGCGGGAGACAGCGACAAAGCAAAAAAAAAAATATATATATATATATATATATATATATATATTTTTTTTTTTTTTTTTTTGCTTGCCTTCATCCATTCCTGTCAGTACTACCCCACCCCACAGGAAACAGCATCCCCCCACCCCCCACGAACCACCACCACCACCACTTCAGTGAGGCAGCGCCAGGAAAACAGACAAAAGAGGCCACTGTTTCCCTCACAAGCATGGTAGCACTTGGAAACTAACAAAGAAAGACATATCCACTCACACAATAAACCCTTGATTTAACTAATCTCAATATTACGGATTTTGGATTTAATAAACAAATAATAAACCTACACTAATCAACAATAATTCTAAAAATATTCAAAAATTCAAAATCTCATATGCCACATCATGCACATTTCATGTCGCACTTGTTTTCGGTAGCATGGGTTAGATTCATTTTGCTTCAGTCTCAGTCTGCCTCAAGCTATCATGCAGTCAGGTTATGTACAAAGCGTTTCTCTTAGAATTGTGACTATCTATCAAATAACTTTGCAATCCTACCAATTCAAATTGACATCAAGTAATTGTAAGAGGTGCAATGAAAGCAGGTAGTTCATCCTCACTTATAAAATATCCTTTCACTGGAGGGGTGGCATCACCTCTATCTCAGTCTGACTCCCACCTCCAACCGCCCAGTGAGCATTCATACACTACCGGATGCCCACCACCCAACTATTGTATCACACACTACACCCCCTCACAAGAGTTTGGCAACTAAAAGTGACATTTTGTTACAACATAAACATAACTAAAAACAAGAAAATAAAAAGAATGAAATTATAATTTGACATGGCAGAAGGCAAATATACACACAAATTACTGCTCAACAACAATACCATTCCTTTATATGCAAGCAGAACAGAAATGACAAAACAAATTAATGTTTCCTCTTCACAGGAACCACCACAAACATAATCTTGCAAGTGTGCAGGGGTGGGGTCTCACACAGTGAGGGTGCCACTGCCTGAGGCTGGGTGTCGCCACAATTGGGGGCAAAGCCCCTGCTGGTGGGTACTTCCCTTGACCCAAGGTTGTTGTGAAACCTGAGGGTGTAGGTGACGTCAGTTTCACAAAGACAGGTGGCAACTGCCGTTCAGCTTCACTTCCCATGGACTACCATAGACAGCTGGGGTAGTGTAGCAACGCCACCCACAGGGCCACCCTGCAAGTGAGCCTGGCTCTCTGCTATGACCCAATCCCTGTTTCGCAGAGCAGTTATCTATCACCGATTTATCAGATAATGTTGCCAGGGACCCTATCTTGCAACTGTCTTCCTGCTGCCAGTTGTGCAGGTGACTTGTCCCCCTCTCTTGGGTGTGTGTGTGTGTGTGTGTGTGTGTGTGTGTGTGTGTGTGTGTGTGTGTGTGTGTGTGTGTGTGTGTGTGGTGGTGGTGGTGGTGGTGTAGAGATATTGGAGCATAGCCTGCGTTGCTCTGCTGTTGTGATGGCTCCCTCCAACAACAGTGCTGCCCCTCAACACCTGTTTGGCTGCCTTTACTGTTGCTTTGGTACATCCAATGGACTGGGGGAAAAGGGCTAAGAGGATGCAGGCCATGATTCCCTATTTTTCTGTAGAAAGTTTCCATCTCCTCACTGTCTAGATTGGTTTCCCCATCCGAGGTGATCTCCTTGGGTGCACCCCATCTCCTGAAGAAGGTAAGCATTCTTGCGATAACTTGGGATTTTCCCATATAGGTTCGAATCCTACTCTGCACCATGTAAGAGGTGCAATGAAAGAAGGTAATCTGTCCTCATTTCCTTATAAAAGAAGTATCCTTTCACAGAAAAGGGGTGGCATCACCTCTATCTCAGTCTGACTCCTGCCTCCTACTGCGCAGAGAGCACTGCCATGCTGCCGGGTGCCCACCGCCCAACTATCATACCACACACTGAACCCTACAGTGATAGAGGAGTTAAAAGAAAACATGAGAACTTAAATGAGTCACAGAAATAGATTACATTTAATTTAACAGACTTTTAGCATTGACACCTCTTCCCTCATAACTCCATTAATTCGAGGGTTTGCTGTACATACACATATACACATACATATACATGTACATATCTATATTTACTTGCCTTCATTCATTCCTAATGCCATCCTACCCTAGAGGAAACTGCACAAATGCATGAAAGAGAAGAAGAAAAAAAATAACATACATTTTCTTCTCCCCCACACTTGAGCAACAGCCCCTGCATCACAAGGTACCACAAGGATACAAATGAAGAAAGGCCACATCTACCCACACTCATTCTCTAGCTGTTATGTATAATGGACTGAAACCATACCTTCCTATACACATCCAGACCCTACAGACCTTCCATGGTTTGCCCAAGACATTTCACATGCCCTGGTTCAGTCAACTGAAGGCATATCGACCCCAGTATACCACATCATTCTAACTCACTCTAAGTAGTGCATGTATTTCAACCTCCTGTATGTTCAGGCACCGATTGCTCAAGAGCTTCTTCATTCCATCCTTCCACCTCTAATTTGGTTTCTCACTTCTCCTTATTCCCTCCACTTCTGAACTTATATCCTCTGTGTCAACTTTTCCTCACTCATTCTCTCCTTGTGTCCAAAGCATTTCAACACACCCTCTTCTGCTCTCTCAACCACACTCATCATTTCCACACATCTCTCTTACCCTTTCATTACTTACTCAAACAAACCACCTCACACCACATACTGTCCTCAAACATTTCACTCCCAACATATCCACCCTCCTCCAAGCACCCCTATCCATAGCCCATGCCTCACAACCATGATATTATTTTTGGAACAACTATTCCTTCATACATACCCATTTTTGCCCTCTGAGTGACACTCTCTCGTTCCACACATCCTTCATCGCTCGCTCAACCCTTGCCCCCTCCCCCACCCTAAGAATACCTTCCACTTCCATGGTTCCATTTGCTGCCAAGTCCACTCCCAGATATCTAAAACACTTAACATCCTTCAATTTTCCTCCATTAAAACATACATCCCAGCTAACTTGTCTCTCAACCCTGCTGAGCCTAGTGACCTTGGTCTTATTCACATATACTCTAAACTTTCTCTTTTCAGACACACTTCCAAAGTCAGTTACCAACTTCTGTATTTTCTCTTTCAAATCAACCACAAGTGCTGTATCGTCAACGAACAACAATCGACTCACTCCCTGGCCTTCTTATCCCCAATAGACTGCATACTTGCCCTTCCCTCTAGGACTTTTACATTCACCTCCCTCCATCTAATTATGTGATCTGACATGTCTGACGATCCTCCTCTTACATGGTGTGTGGACAGTTATTCTGGGGGAAACTTCTTAACAATTATTTCCTTTAACAGTTTGTCACATTTAAAATGGCCAAAGGACATATCTATATTATGTTCAAATGTGCCAGAGATTAAACATGATTCCACTACATTTCTTTTAACTGAAACAAATTGATTTTGCTATGGTCTTTGCTCCTTCACAGTCAATATGGTGATCAAAGACAGCTTTATGATGGAATTTGCCACTGCTCTGTTGGGCCATCCTAACACTATACTTATATACGTATACACAATCGCCCATACACGCACATATACATACATATACATTTCATGATATACATATATATATACATACAGTCATATACATATATCACATGTACATATTAATACTTGCTGCCTTCATCCATTCCCGCAAACACCCCACCTCACAGGAAATAGCAAACCCCCTTCCAGCAAGGTAGCACCAGGAAAGGACAAATAGGCCTCATTCGCTTACACTCAGTCTCTAGCTGTCATGTGTAATGCACCATAACCACAGCTCCCTTTCCACATCCAGGCCCCACAAAACTTTCTATGGTTTACCCCAAACACTTCACATGCCTTGGTTCAATCCACTGATAGCACATCGACCCCAGTATACCAAATCATTCCAATTCACTCTATTCCTTGCACGCCTTTCACCCTCCTATATGTTCAAGCCCCAATCTCTCAAAATCTTTTTCACTCCATCCTTCCACCTCCAATTTGGTCTCCATCTTATCCTTCTTCCCTCCACCTCTGACACATATATCCTCTTGGTCAATCTTTCCTCACTCATTCTCTCCATGTGACCAAACCATTTCAATACACCCTCTTCTGCTCTCTCAACCACACTCTTTTTATTATCGCACATCCCTCGTACCCTTTTATTACTTACTCGACCAAACCACTTCACACCGAGTATTGTCCTCAAATATTTCATTTCCAACACATCCACCCTCCTCAGCACAACCCTATCTATAGCCCATTCCTCGCAACTATAAAACGTTGTTGAAACCACTATTCCTTCAAACATACCCATTTCTGCTCTCCAAGATAATGTTCTCGCCTTCCACACATTCTTCAGCGCTCCCAGAACCTTCACTCCCTCCCCCACCCTGTGACTCACTTCTGCTTTCATGATTCCATCTGCTGTGAAGTCCACTCCCAGATATCTAAAACACTTCACTTCCTCCAGTTTTTCTCCATTCAAACTTACTTCCCAATTAACTTGTCCTTCAACCCTACTGAATCTAATAACCTTTCTCTTATTCACATTCACTTTCAACTTTCTCCTTTCACACACTTTATCAAACTCAGTTACCAACTTCAGCAGTTTCTCACACGAATAAGCCACCAGTTCTGTATCATCAGCGAATAACAACTGACTCATTTCCCAAGCCCTCTCATCCACAACAGACTGCATACTTGCCCCTCTCTCCAAAACTCTTTCATTCACTTCCCTAACCAACCCATCCATAAACAAATCAAACAGCCATGGAGACATCACACTCCCCTACCACAAACCGACATTCACTGGGAAGCAATCAATTTCCTCTCTTCCTACTTGTACACATGCCTTACATCCTTGGTAAAAACTTTTCACTGCTTCTAGCAACTTACCTCCCACACCATATGCTCTTAAAATCTTCCACAAAGCATCTCTATCCACCCTATCATATGCCTTCACCAGATCCATAGATGCTACAAACAAATCCATTTGTTTTTCTAAGTATTTCTCACATACATTCTTCAAAGCAAACAACTGATCCACACATCCTCTACCACTTCTGACACCACACTGCTCTTCCCCAATCTGATGCTCTGTACATGCCTTTACCCTCTCAATCAATACCCTCCTGGATAATTTCCCAGGAATACTCAACACACTTATGCCCTTGTAATTTGAACACTCGCCTTTACCCCCTTTGCCTTTATACAATGGCATTATGCATGCATTCCACCAATCCTCAGGCACTTCACAAGATCCACATATATATGCAATCATCTGTTCCACTGTAAACTATGTCTCACCTGCCTAGTATTCCACTCACTGAAAGCAAACATAACAAAGCAAAATACCACATAAAATAGTGCACACAGATACCCTGATACCCTGTAATTGGTGCAACCTTGAAGTTTGTTGTATGTTGGTCGGTGAATTCAATGTAAATATGTTTGGGTGCCACAAGCATAGCTGTGTCCAGTGCAGCCCCTTCCCAGGTACAAAAGTATGCAGTCCTTTGGCAAGCATGTTCAAAGTGGAAAAACTGGAAAAATATAGAAATGAAAATAAAGGAAATGAATCTGCATAAGCCTATTTGACAGGTATGATTAAGTTCATGGGTAGCAGATGTTACATCATTCAAATTCTTTATATGCAAAAAGAAATCCACATCTATAACATGAAAGTGAAAAAATGAAATTTTATAGCCAGTAACTTCAGCACTGAATACCCATATTAATGATAAAGAAAGCTTCTGATACTCAATGGGTATCATATTTAAATGTATAGCACATTTCTTAAGATGCTCAAAAAATGTATTACTAATCAATTATTACCTCAATCAAATAAAAATGACATAAAGTGGCTTAGTATTGCACAGAAACATATAACATCATTTATGTAATACAGCCTTCTATCATAACACCATTCTCCACTCCCCTAGATTATATCACCTGAATTCTTTATCTCACAGCATATATCACATCCCCTTTGTAAACTACAAAATACTTGTCTCTGCTTGCCCCACACACTTCTCTGCTAATTAGCCTATCCTGACTTGGTACCTTACAGTATTAGATTCTAACTGTCACCATCAGACCATGGTAATGATTAAAACATTAAAGTATTATGGAAGCTATCATTTTCCACAGGTTATTAGTGAATCTGAAAAGAAGTCTTTAATGAGAAAATATTACATTTTGGAGTTAGCATTATAACAGTAAGCAAGTCAGAACAGGTCAGCCTTCACGCATTAAATGCGCTGTCCATCACAGAACTGTTGAATTGCATTATCTCTTTATCCTTATCAGCTAAAACTTTCTCCTGTGCACACTTACCCATTTCATCTGAATACAGTTAGGTAAATTTACCTTCAATGTGGCCCATTACCAAAGTCACAAACAGGTACATATTATTGGGATCTAGAAACCGAATGAATAACTCCATATGACATATTGTTATAAAGATAACACGGGAAGCAAATCTCTAAACAAGACTTTAACCAGTCTTCTTTTAGGGAAATAACTATATTGGTACAGAAATTGAACAAGTGTAGTATTACACCATTCTGCATGCCTTCACCTTTCCT
Source organism: Panulirus ornatus (assembly GCF_036320965.1). NCBI lineage: Eukaryota > Metazoa > Arthropoda > Malacostraca > Decapoda > Palinuridae > Panulirus > Panulirus ornatus. Next base: position 63,791,216 of record NC_092233.1, read on the forward strand.
TTATCACTCAAGAACTTGTTACTGGACTGAATAACCATCATCACATTTCACTCTGTGTAATAAAAACTAGGGTCTGCTTGCAGAAAAAATGTATATCAATACCCTTAGGACTGACTCTGCAACTAACCATAAAGTGGTACAAGTGAAGTCCAATATTAATCAACCAGAACCTTCAGCACCAACATCAAAAGGATGAAGGAAAATATATAAAGGGGGTTTAATGAAATGTTTCGTTTTTTGAGCTATCAGCTTTTGATCTTCATAAATCTAATGTCAAAAATATGGTCTTGGATGAAACTGCAATTCAAAACAAGATTTATCTATATATAGTTTGTAAAATAATGCTTTTATACAAATAAATGCATCAATTGTTTTCATATGACTAAAGCTGTGCTCTATGTCAGCCAAGTACATTTCAGAATTAAATATACCCATTTTGTTGTTTAATCAAACTTCCTTTTATCATGGAGTACAAATCATATTTGATAAAATATCCCCATACTTATTTTCCTTCAAAACCCAGCATGAGTGCAAAACACCAAGTTACTGAGTTTTCCTTTGATTCCCCCAACACACAATGCCTACAGCATCCTGAAATCCTACTTTTAACCATCACAGTATACAAAGCTTCTGAAGCTATTAAACTAACATGCGGCAGTGTCTGATTATTGATGAGAGAAGGACTGGCTCTCTTGAAGTTCCACAATATAGTTACTTCAGTATCTTCATTCTAACTAATAATGTTTTCTTCAAAGCTTCCAGCTTGAATGAAAATATTCTGCATCTTTAGAATAATTAACCTTACCAAATATAAGCTACAAATTAACACCCTCAAAGGGGATAGAGAACCAGTCTACTCCTGCTGACAAAACGACAATAGATTGAAAAGGGAAGTCTTACAGAGTTACACAGCTTGGCAGATGCCAGTGCCAGTTCTTTCTTCCATAAGATCTTAAATCTATCATAATACAAATCCTGCTTTCAATACTGTCTCTAGGGACTTACCCAAGATTCTCTCCTTCTTTAATCACACCTATTCTAAACAGCCATTCAGACTTTATGTACTACCATATTCCACGTACATAAGCCTCTGGTTAATGTTACTAGTTTGAAATATGACTGGCTGATAACAAAACAGCCTAAGATGGTACATACACAAAATAAATTCAAATTAATTCCATTCCTAAAGGACATAGGATATAATGTTTAGTGTGCATGAATCATATATGAATGATTTTAGGTTTGAATTGTAGGTAAGACATATAGAACAGGAATGGTAAACCTAATACTTAGCATACTAAGAGTCATACTTGAAGGACTTAAAGCTTACAGTGTAGGTGAGTCATACAAAACAGGAATGGCACACCTAATTCATTCATAATCACGTAACCCATTTCTTCTCTTACGAAGGATGCAATCACAGAAGAGTAGTCATTTCTTCTGAACATACATACCCAAAAGTTAGTGTATGCTAGTACAACCATACAGTCTCATCTCATCCCTTCACTTAAGTCTCATTTTCTTAATACCTGTTGATATCCAGCAAAGTTTAAGAAAAAAGTTTTAGAAAGTTTATCTTCTTACCACTTATCATACATCTACTCACAAGAAATAACCTACAGGAACTTGATAACATTAATGGTTTTCACCAGGTAAGTGCAATTACATCAAGTGATCAAATCCTCAAAGAAAACTCTGAATACACTGTCAAATAAATCTCTCTTCATCTCACTTCACTGCTATAACTGTCCTCCCTTATTTGATTCACTCTGTCCTCCAAGCAAACATTTTCTTGAGAAACTCACTTCAAATGCTCTCATTCCATTAGCAACCTTAACATTCCTAACTTTAATATCTCCTTCCTATATGTGAGCAGTCTCATATTGAGTACTTAGCCATCTTTGTTACATACAATATTCTTCTCACCTATAATTCCTTTCTTTCAACACACAATATTCTTCTCATCCATAATTCATTTCTGGTTGCTCCATTTCCTTCTACCATCGACTCTGATAATTGAATCATTAACATTTCATTTTACTGAAGAGATGTATCATAATACTAAGTCTTCCATAATCAGACATCATGGAGACATCACACACCCCTGCCACAAACCTACATTCACTGAGAACCAATCACTTTCCTCTCTTCCTACACGTACACATGCCTTACATCCTCGATAAAAACATTTTACTGCTTCTAACAACTTACCTCCCACATCATATATCTTTAATACCTTTCACAGAGCATCTCTATCAACTCTATCATATGCCTTCTTCAGATCCATAAATGCAACATACAAATCCATTTGCTTTTCTAAGTATTTCTCACTTACATTCTTCAAAGCAAACACCTGATCCACATACCCTCTATCACTTCTGAAACTGCACTGCTCTTCCCCAATCTGATGCTCTGTACATGCCTTCACCCTCTCAATCAATACCCTCCCATATAATTTACCAGGAATACTCAATAAACTTATACCTCTGTAATTTGAGCACTCACTTTTATCCTCTTTGCCTTTGTACAATGGCACTATGCAAGCATTCCGCCAATCCTCAGGCACCTCACCATGAGTCATAAATACATTAAATAACCTTACCAACCAGTCAACAATACAGTCACCCCCTTTTTTAAAAAATTCCACTGCAATGCCATCCGAACCCGCTGCCTTGCCGGCTTTCATCTTCCGCAAAGCTTTTACTACCTCTTCTCTGTTTACCAAATCATTCTCTCTAACCCTCTCACTTTGCACACCACCTCGACCAAAACACCCTTTATCTGCCACTCTATCATCAAACACATTCAACAAACCTTCAAAATACTCACTCCATCTCCTCCTCACATCACCACTACTTGTTATCACCTCCCCATTAGCCCCCTTCACTGAAGTTCCCATTTGTTCCCTTGTCTCACCCACTTTATTTACCTGTCCAAAACATCTTTTTATTTTCCCTAAAATTTAATGATACTCTCTCACCCCATCTCTCATTTGCCCTCTTTTTCACCTCTTGGAACCTTTCTCTTGATCTCCTGCCTCTTTCTTTTATACATCTCCCACTCATTTGCATTATTTCCCTGCAAAAATCATCCAAATGCCTCTCTCTTCTCTTTCACTAATAATCTTACTTCATCCCACCACTCACTACCCTTTCTAATCTGCCCACCTCCCACGCTTCTCATGCTACAAGCATCTTTTGGGCAAGCCATCACTGCTTCCCTAAATACATCCCATTCCTCCCCTACTCCCCTTATGTCCTTGGTTCTCACCTTTTTCCATTCTGTACTCAGTCTCTCCTGGTACTTCCTCACACAGGTCTCCTTCCCAAGCTCACTTACTCTCACCATTCTCTTCACCCCCAACATTCTCTCTTCTTTTCTGAAAACCCCTACAAATCTTCACCTTTGCCTCCACAAGATAATGATCAGACATCCCTCCAGTTGCACCTCTCAGCACATTAATATCCAAAAGTCTTTCTTTCATGCGTCTATCAATTAACACATAATACAATAATGCTCTCTGGCCATCTCTCCTATCTACATACGTATACTTATGTATATCTCTCTTTTTAAACCAGGTATTCCCAATCATCAGTCCTTTTTCAGCACATAAGTCTACAAGCTCTTCACCATTTCCATTTACAACACTGAACACCCCATGTATACCAAATATTCCCTCAACTGCCACATTACTCACCTTTGCATTCAAATCACCCATCACTATAACCCGGTCTCGTGCATCAAAACCACTAACACACTCATTCAGCTGCTCCCAGAACACTAGCCTCTCATGATCTTTCTTCTCATGCCCAGGTCCATATGCACCAATAATCACCCATCTCTCTCCATCAACTTTCAGTTTTACCCATATCAATCTAGAGTTTACTTTCTTACACTCTATCATATACTCCCACCACTCCTGTTTCAGGAGTAGTGCTACTCCTTCCCTTGCTCTTATCCTCTCACTAACCCCTGACTTTACTCCCAAGACATTCCCAAACCACTCTTTCCCTTTACCCTTGAGCTTCGTTTCACTCAGAGCCAAAATGTTCAGGTTCCTTTCCTCAAACATACTACCTATCTCTCTTTTTTTCTCATCTTGGTTACATCCACAGACATTTAAACACCCCAATCTGAGCCTTCGAGGAGGATGAGCACTCCCCGCGTGACTCCTTCTTCTGTTTCCCCTTTTAGAAAGTTAGAATACAAGGAGGGGAGGGTTTCTAGCCCCCCGCTCCCTTCCCCTTTAGTCGCCTTCTACGACACATGAGGAATGCGTGGGAAGTATTCTTTCTCCCCTATCCCATACAAGCACATATAAATACATATATCAACATATACATATATAAACATGTACACATTCGCGCTTACTTGCCTTCATCCAATCCTGATGTTACCCTACCCTACAGGAAACAGCAACACTACCCCCTGCTTCAGCAAGGTATGCCAGGAAAACAGACAAAAAAGGGCCACATTCATTCACACTCGGTCTTTAGCTGTCATGTGTAATGCACCAAAACCACAGCTCACTATCCATATCCAGGCCCTACAGACCTTTCCATGGTTTACCCAGATGTTTTACATGCCCTGGTTCAGTCCACTAGCAGCATGTCAACCCTGGTATACCACATCGTTCCAATCCATTCTATTCCTTACATGTCTCTCACCCTCCTGTATGTTCAGGCCCCAATCGCTCAAAATGTTTTGTACACCATCCTTCCACCTCAACATATTTAGATATATATACGTGTATGCACATATATGTTTATATACATGTACGAGAGTGAATAGGTCTTTCTTCAACTGTTTCCTGGTGCTACCTTACTAACACAGGAAACAGTAATCAAGTACAATAAATAAATAACTATAATAATACCACTATGTACTTCTGTACAGTTGCTCTTCCCAGTAGGTACTGTCTGAATAATCCATCCTCTACTACTTCTTGAACTTTTAGACTATTTTCTATCAAGAAGGCCAAAGCTCCACTTCCTTTGCCTTCTCTTTACCTTCTTACTATCATGTAACCCTTAGGGTAAAGCAGATGAGATCCTATTTCCTCAGTAAGCCTTGTTTCCATGACTCCAACAACATCAGAAGCACTTTCCTTTGTATGATTCTTGAATTCCAATTCTTCATCATTATCAGTTAATTCATCAACATTTAAATACATTACTTTCAGTCTGACATTACCATCTCCTAAACTCCTGCCCTTTCATGTGTTGCAAGCATAGCTGCTCCATCCTCCTGCATGATTTGACTTCTCTAGTTTTTCATCAATTGACTGTATTCTTTCCTTCTCTCCTTGCCTTCCTTTACGTTTTTTTTGTGTGTGTGTGAAATTAACTATAGGTACTTTACAAGGAGGAAGTTTTACACTTCTGGGGCCCCATCTCTTGAACATTCTCTACAATCATAGATATAAAATCTATGTATGCTTCTCCAATAAACATGTCATCAGTCAGCTGATTCCATTCATCTACTACTCTTACAAAAGTGTTTATCTACATCTTCCTTCACAAGTTGCTTAATTTCATGTTATGTCCTCTGGTTGCTCTATCCCTACGTCTTTCAAAGATTTGTCACTGTCCATATCATCGACCTGTTTTAAAAACTAGGGGTATTCTTGACCTCTCTCCCTTTATTTTTTTGTGTGTAATTACCTACAAGTACTTAAGAGGGGGGAAGTTTCACACATGTGAGGTTGCATCTTATGAACATTCTCCAAAATAATAGATATAAAATTCATGTATGCTTCTGCATTAAACATGTCATCAGTCAGCTTATTCCATTCATCTACTACTCTTATAATATAAAAGTACTTCTTAACATCTTCCATAACAAGTTTCTTAATTTCACGTTATGTCCTCTGGTTACTCTATCCCTACATCTTTCAAAGATTTGTCACTGTCCATATCATTGACTTGTTTTAAAAACTTAAGGATTGTCATCAGGTCACCCCTAACTCTTTTTGTCTTTTAAGTTGAGCAAATTCAAAGCCTTTCTTTGTAACTAGGTCTTAATTCTGGAACTATCTTTGTTGCCCTCTACTGTCTAATTGATTACTTTGTAGTTACTTATTTGTACTGTAAAGGGAGGAAGTTTTACACTCATGGGGTACCACCTCTTAAACATTCTCTACTACCATAAGACTTCTTAAATTTATGTATGCTGTCTGCATTAACCATGTCCTTGTGTTATCATATTCTTTGTGTGCATCTAATCACCTATTTGTACTGTAAGGGGAGGGAGATTTACACTTATGGGGCCCCCCTCTCTTGAGCATTCTCTGGGAGATAGATTTACACTTATGGGGCCCCCCTCTCTTGAGCATTCTCTATCTACACAATACCTCCAAAATCTATGTAAGCTATTCTACATTAACCATGTCCTCATTCAAGCTTATGCTCTGTTAGACCAACTATGGAGTATGCTTAGGTCCCCTTGAATGCTGATGCAATCCTTCTTGCTTTTGACTACCCTCACGAGCTTTGCATCATCTGCAAACAAACTCAGGTAGGATTTCATACCTTCAGAAGAGTAAAAACCCAGATCTGAAACTTGTGACATTCCACTGGTCACCCCAACCCATTTGAAAAAGGCTTCTCTAGCATGTTCTCTGTTCCTTCCATCTAAGAAAATCTATCCATTGTAGGAGTTTCCCCCTTATTCCTGCCTGGTGATCCAGATTCTTAATCAGCTTCCTATGCAGTACAGAGTCAAAAGCTTTCTGGCTGTCCAGATATAGACAGTCCACTCAGCCCTCCCTTCTGTCAAGAGGACTGAATTCACTCTCTCACAGAACTTTAAGAGGTTAGTTACACATGATCTATACCTTAAAACCATGCTGTCTTTAATTCAGCTTTTTTTCCTCAAGAAAAAGTCATCCAATTGCTTTCTAATATTCTTTTCCAGAATCTTACACACCACACTCATCACTAAGACTGGTCTGTAGTTCAACGACTGTTCCCAGTCCTCTTTCTTATATATAAAGGTTTAACATTTATCTTTTCCCACTCCCTTGGCACTTTCCCTCTCTCCAGTGATATCTTGAACAGTAATTCAAGTAGTTCATCTAGCATATCAGCACACTTCATTAGCAGATATGGTGAAGTTTCATTTGGACTATGAGCCTTGTATGGGTCAAATCCTTTTACTATTGTGTCCCCATTCTTTTCTAGATATCTCAGTGATTTCTAAAACCTCCTTCCCATTTGATCTGACAAGTATTGGGGCTAGAGTGTCTTCTACTGTGAGAACACTTCAAAATTAAGTCTGCCTCTAAGAAACTGGGAGTCCTATTTAAATGTCGAAATTTCTTTTTCTTCCGCCCAGTTGCTCTGTTCATACAAAGGATTGATTTGTCTTTATCTGGAGTAATTTCCTCACGCCTGGAGTGGTTATAGCTCTGCATCCTCACTTGACACAGTTGACTCAAAAGCAGTCTGACATATAAACTTCACAACATGACCTGCTTGCCTATGCCACAATGTTGGTTCACTATCCCTCTTCAATAAGTATTACTTTGGTTTCAGCTCCTGAGAGCTGGCTGCTTGCATGCTAGACCACACAATACTTGACAGCCTTGAGCATCACAGGATTATTGTGTGGCCTTTGGGAAATCAAGGGTGGGCAGTTTAAATAACTGCTTCTTTCCCTACACCTCAAAGCTTTGGAACACTCTACCCGCTCATGTCTTTTCTAATAATTGTGACCTGGCATATCTTAAAAGGAAAATTTTAACTTCCTCCAAAATTTACAAATGGTTTATTATATTTATTCATCTTGCTTTGTCGCTGTTTCCCGCGTTTGCGAGGCAGCGCAAGGAAACAGATGAAAGAAATGGCCCGACCCACCCCCATACACATGTTTATACATACACGTCCCCACACGCAAATATACATACCTATACATCTCAATGTACACATATATATACACACACAGACATATACATATATACACATGCACACAATTCACACTGTCTGCCTTTATACATTCCCATTGCCACCTCGCCACACATGGAATAACATCCCCCTCCCCCCTCATGTGTGCGAGGTAGCGCTAGGAAAAGACAACAAAGGCCCCAATTGTTCACACTCAGTCTCTAGCTGTCATGCAATAATGCCCGAAACCACAGCTCCCTTTCCACATCCAGGCCCCACACAACTTTCCATGGTTTACCCCAGACGCTTCACATGGCCTGATTCAATCCATCGACAGCACATCGACCCCAGTATACCACATCGATCCAATTCACTCTATTCCTTGCCCGCCTTTCATCCTCCTGCATGTTCAGGCCCTGATCACTCAAAATCTTTTTCACTCCATCTTTCCACCTCCAATTTGGTCTCCCACTTCTCGTTCCCTCCACCTCCGACACATATATCCTCTTGGTCAATCTTTCCTCACTCATTCTCTCCATGTGCCCAAACCATTTCAAAACACCCTCTTCTGCTCTCTCAACCACGCTCTTCTTATTTCCACACATCTCTCTTACCCTTACATTACTTACTCGATCAAACCACCTCACACCACATATTGTCCTCAAACATCTCATTTCCAGCACATCCACCCTCCTGCGCACAACTCTATCCATAGCCCATGCCTTGTAACCATACAACATTGTTGGAACCACTATTCCTTCAAACATACCCATTTTTGCTTTCTGAGATAATGTTCTCGACTTCCACACATTCTTCAAGGCTCCCAGGATTTTGGCTCCCCCCCTATGATTCACTTCCGCTTCCATGGTTCCATCCACTGCCAGATCCACTCCCAGATATCAAAAACACTTTACTTCCTCAAGTTTTTCTCCATTCAAACGTACCTCCCAATTGACTTGACCGTCAACCCTACTGAACCTAATAACCTTGCTCTTATTCACATTTACTCTTAACTTTCTTCTTTCACACACTTTACCAAACTCAGTCACCAGCTTCTGCAGTTTCTCACATGAATCAGCCACCAGCGCTGTATCATCAGCAAACAAATGGTTTATATTGTCTCTTATTTTTGCCTTTCATTAACTTCATATTTCAATTATGGCTTGGCTCTGACATGGATTTGGTCCGTGACTGTAGCCTCCAATGAAAACAAAGTTCATCCATCATCCTATACAATTTTTCCTTATGAATCCCTTTGCCTAATTACCTGCTCCTTAACTGACAAGTGATACCTGATGAATTTACAGAAATGCTTTTAATTTTCATATGTCCTCTCCACAATATTCTTTGTCCCTCCTTCATTATCCAGCCATAGTTGTTCTGTACTTTCCTATACCTTGCAAATGCTGACTAGCTGCAGTGTTATCTATGTCTTACATCTCAAAGCTCCTTTGCTTTATTATATCTTTCATTAAACCATTCATTCCTTTCTTACCATTCCCTCTATTTGAGGCTTAAGCTACCCATTCCTCTATTCCATCATTTATTAAGCTACCCATTCCTCTATTCCATCATTTAAATTTCACAGAACCTCTCTTCAAAAAGCCCTGGTTCCTGGCAACTGAGCTCTATTTTTTAATTTACATTATCAAAGAAATAACCAAGGTGTATTTAGTTTCCACAATTACATCCTTTTATTTGTTCTCTCACCACTCCTCTTTTTAAGTTCTCTTTTACCACATATCCAAACTTGAGCATTCATTATATTATCACTTTTTCTAACTGGTGTACCATATATACGGTTTTTAATCCCATGCTAATATGTGTGAAGATAAGGTCTAGCAATGATGGTATACAAGTCCCTCTCATCCTAGTATGCTCTGTGACAAGTTGGTATAGGAAATGTTTCTGTATACACTTTAAAAACTTGTTCCAATGAGAGTCCAAATTCCCCAATCTATCTCTTTATAACTGAAATCCTCCATTATCAGTACTTTACCAACTCTAAGGAGTGAGTGTTTCTGCTTCATGTACCATCCTGATTGTTCCTACAATGTTATCACTGTATATTTGTTCTGGATCATTGCAATTCTCTGAAGGATTGAGTATCATTAACACCAATATGATGAATATCCTACTGAATTTCACCATGCCTTTAAGACTCAACTTTTCTAAATACTTCTAGGCCTGATGACTCTAAGTCAAATATAACCATATCTGGTTATATCCACCAATTCTTGTGTTTGTGTGATTATCATTCATGATTACTATTTTTGTGTTATGGAGAAAAATTATCATACTCGTGTTGCTTCGTGTGTGTGTGTGTGTGTGTGTGTGTGTGTGTGTGTGTGTGTGTGTGTGTGAGATTACTAATTTTTAATCATGTTGCCCTGTCTCTGAACAATGTTTGTGCACTGTGTGTGTGTGGTGTGTGTGTGTGTGTGTGTGTGTGTGTGTGTGTGTGTGTGTGTGTGTGTGTGTGTGTGTGTGAGTTTTCAATCTTTAAGTTATATAATATGAGCAAATATCCTTTTGGGGAATTCTTCTGTTATACATATAAAAATTATTTTGGATAAACATTAACCAAAGTTCAATGTAAAAAGCATAAAGAGTTCTGAAGTTACACATACAGCTATATCTACATCAATTACCCTATCAAATGTTACCAATGTCATCGTTTTAAAAACCCATTATATCAACTGTATCGCCACTTATCAAAAATTTTAACATCATTACACTTTATGGGATCTGAGGTAGCAGTCAAAGGTACAGCTATAAAAATCTCTAATACAGTCTTGTTCATATAGCTGCTCCTTCAGAATCCACATCCATCACACAATGCTTCAAACCTTCCACACAACTCCTTGAATTCATGTGACCTTCCTTTACATAATCATGTTATTAATATATCATTCAAGCATTTAAAGAGAAAATGCTGGTTACTTATGAACTGCCTATTCCTTATTTTACAAGGATATAATTACTCTGTCCTACTTCAAACTTTTACACTGCAAAGTGTCTGAGACCTAACTGTACCTCTTGAATTAACTTCTGGCACTGGCCATCTGTTTTGTAGCAACGTTGAAAACAGAACATACTCTGCAAAGCCACAGCTCTGAGATAATACCTCAAGTCCAACATCACACAGAAATATCACATAAGCGAATACAACTCCTTCCCATCCATTGAATCCTGTCAATGTATCACTATCAAAAAAGCATGAAAAATTTTTCATTTTCAGGTCTCATACATAATTCCTTTGCAGTAACCAATTTATAATGCAATTCACCCAACCATAAACCAAAATATGTATTTTTTTCTTATGGATGGGTAATGCATACACTTACCATTTCCCAACACACTAAATAAAGCTAGAAAAAAATCACAAAATACCCTTGAGACTCTTGCATTTGTGACCATAAGTAATCCCGGACTTTGTTAATGAAAACTACAAGATAAGGAACTTCAGACAGCAAGTCATATAGCACTAATAATAAAAGTCATCACATTTCATCAAGCCAAATTTTTCATTTAATGAGTCCCTAAATCCATGAAATTTCCAAATCTACACTACAGCACTATCCTGGTGCTCCCAGGAAATACACTGACAATTGGAGTGTATGTGAAGACACAGCCAGTATTTGCCATTAAATGATTTTCTAGAGACTTGGTGAAATGAAATGATTTAAAAAAATATCATACCCAGTTCTTATGGAAAAATGCAAAAGTTTCCAAAAAAGTATACTTTAGGACAATCCCATCACTTACCTATTTCCAAGGCATAACATAAAAGTGATTAGTGTATACATGGATTATATCAATCTATCAACTGCTGGATAACATAGCTTCCTTTGCAATAATATATCCTTTAAATGCACTTTACTAACATGAAAAGTGCACTTGCCCTAACTATGACATACAGTTACTTTTATCAAATTAAAGTGAGCAGACCTCAATAATAATAATATATAATAATAATAATAATAATAATAATAATAATAATATTATCATTATTATCATTATTATTTTTTTTTCTTTTTTTTTTAATTTTCCAAAAGAAGGAACAGAGAAGAGGGCCAGGTGAGGATATTTCCTCAAAGGCCCAGTCCCCTGTTCTTAACGCTACCTCGCTGTCGCGGGAAATGGCGGATAGTATGAAAAAAAAAAAAAAAAAAAAAAAAAATAATAATAATAATAATAGATAAATAATAATAATAATAATAATAATAATAAATATAATAATAATTATGATAATCAAAAACTTGCTAAACATGTCCATACACTGATTCTGGGACTAGTACACAAAAGATATCTTCGATGTTTGCAGTCATTTTGACTTACCCCGATGAGAATTGTTTTACCATCAGCAGGAAATATATATATCTGTAAACAATACAATTTAGAAATAAAAACAGCACCGTGAAAGAATTTAACGGATAATAATGCTATTTCAAATATCTGAGTCTAATACAATACAGATACATGAGATTAGAAATACTTCAAATTAACACATTATCTAACAGACAACAAGACACAAGGAACAGTAAATCTTCAAAATATTTCACGGTATTTTCCTTGAGCAATGACGGAAACAGTCGTCCTCTCATCCAGGCAGATTGAGGCGTCAAACATCAAAATAGGGGGGTATATACAATCATAAGATTCTGCCAAACCTGGGACATTAATGCAACAATCACCACTGGAAAAAGAAAATAAAAACGGTTTTTATTTTCTCTTTTCAACGGTGATTGTTGCATATGTCTCTTCACAGTGAAGTAAAGGTTCTGCAGACATGGGACATTAATGTTTAATATTCATTACAGATTAAGTTCATGGTGCGCTGAGCAGTCTGTTCCTTCGTATACTGGAAAAGTACTTTGTGTGCATCAAAACACTGAAGATATTTCAATTCTGAAAACCAATTCAACACCAGTGAAGTTTCTGAATAGCAATGTCTTAAAAGTATACAACACAGCAGGATATATTTGGAAACTGCATTCACCTCAAAAAGCTTTCAAAATTACTGATGAAACTCAAGAGGTACTACATCCCTTACCACATCATACACCAATATACATAACACTTCACTTGACCAGGATCTATAAGAACACTACCTTTATCATTCAAAGATTAAGTTTCTGTAAACAAATAGTGATTTATAGTAATGCCAGAGTTAAAGAAAAAATTGACCACTGAATGAGGATATCACAAAGAGAATATATTGTTACGTAGTTAGTTATACGTATACATATTTACTCATATGTCTGGTGCTACTTCTTCATTTAAACCTACTGAAATATCTATACAAAAATTGTAATACCAAGTGGTCTGGGCTACAAATGGCAAGAGACTTTCAGATGCACAGTTATCCTCCTATGGATATCTGGTGGGAAGAGCTAACTTACATGTCTCTTAGAATCCTGTTTCTGTCATGCTATTAATGATAAAAACCATCAGAAAAAAATGACACTACCAATATGATGCATCTTCCCACTTTGACAGGAAATAGCATCGCTACCCTCTGTGAGGTAGCGCCTGGAAAACAGACAAAAAAGGCCACATTCATTCACACTCAGTCTATAGCTGTCATGTGTAATGCACCGAAACCACAGCTCCCTATCCATATCCAGGCCCCACAGGCTTTCTATGGCTTACCCCAGACGTTTCACATGCCCAGGTTCAGTCCACTGACAGCACGTTGACCCTGGTATACCACATCATTCCAATTCACTCTATTCCTTGCATGCCTCTCACTCTCCTGTATGTTCAGGCCCTGATCACTCAAAATCTTTTTCACTCCATCTTTCCACCTCCAATCTGGTCTCCCGCTTCTCCTTGTTCCCTCCTCCTCAGAGACATATATTCTCTTTGTCAGTCTTTCCTCACTCATTCTCTCCATATCTTTATACCATTTCAACACACCCTCTTCTGCTCTCTCAACCATACTCTTTTCTATTTCCACACATCTCTCTTGCCCTTTCATCACTTCCTCGATCAAACCACCTCACACCACATATTTTCCTCAAACATTTCATTTCCAACACATCCACCCTCCTCCATACAACCCTATCTACAGCCAATGCCTTGCAACCATATAAAATTGTTGGAACTCCTATTCTTTCAAACATAACCATTTTTGCTCTCCAAGATAATGTTCTCTCCTTCCACACATTTTTCATCGCTACCAGAACCTTTGCCCCTTCCCCCACCCTGTGACTCACTTCCGCTTCCATGTTTCCATTTGCTGCTAAGTCTACTCCCAGATATCTATAACACTTCACTTCCTCCAATTTTTCTCCACTCAAACTTACATACCAATTAAACTGTCCCTTAAACCTACTGAACCTAATAACTTTGCTCTTATTCACAATTACTCTCAACTTTCTCCTTTCACACACTTTTCCAAACTCAGTCACCAACATCTGCAATTTCTCACTTGAATCAGCCATAAGAGCTGTATCATTGGCAAATAACAACTGACACTTCCCAGGCCCTCTCATCCCTAACAAACTGCATACATGCCCCTCTCTCCAAAATTCTTGCACTTCGAGATATATCTAAATGAAAAAAGTTAAAACTTGTTTTATGAAATGTTGCAAACAATCTAGATCAGACCACTTTCTGAATAATGAATATTCGTAATAAATTCCCTTTTGATAATCGTCAGAATAACTCCGCATCTCCTTTTATGAAAACTTTAGATTCCAGGAAAGTAAGTGTTTTATCTTTCTGTTTCATATGTGTTAATCTGGAAGTTTACTTCAATGAATTTCTGTCAGCAATGTTAACAGGATGTAAAACTAAAAGACTGAGAGCCTTGGCTTGTTATGCAAGACCCTCTTGAGTAACAATTATAAAAATATCTAGACACAGTGGTATCAAGCCACCCAATAATAGACCCCAGTCAATCAGAGGCCACCTGTCATTCAAAATTCACCTGCAACATCACCAATGACTTGAATTATGTTTACAGTTAATTCATTTCAAACTCCAGTCCTACACCAAACAGATAAAAGTGGAGAGTGCAGTATTTACGTCGCAGGTGGGGAGGATGCTATCTCGTGTGGTGGGGTGGCAATGTGAATGGATGAAGGAAGCAAGTATGAATGTGTACATGGGTATATATGAATATGTCTGTGTATGTATATGTATGTATATGTTGAAATGTATAGGTATGTATATGTGTGGGCATTTATGTATATGCATGTGTATATAGATGGGTTGGGCCATTCTTTCATCTGTTTCCTTGCACTACCTCGCTTACATGGGAGACAGCAATTATGATAAAAAAATATATTATATATATATATATATATATATATATATATATATATATATATATATATATATATATATATATATATATATATATATATATTATTTTGCTATGTCGCTGTCTCCCGCGTTAGCGAGGTAGCGCAAGGAAACAGACGAAAGAATGGCCCAACCCACCCACATACACATGTATATACATACACGTCCACACACGCAAACCTATACATCTCAATGTACAAATATATATACACACACAGATATATACATATATACACATGTACATAATTCATACTGTCTGCCTTTATTCATTCCCATCGCCACCTTGCTACACATGGAATAACAACCCCCTCCCCCCTCATGTGTACGAGGTAGCGCTAGGAAAAGACAACAAAGGCCCCATTCATTCACACTCAGTCTCTAGCTGTCATGTAATAATGCACCGAAACCACAGCTCCCTTTCCACATCCAGGCCCCACACAACTTTCCATGGTTTACCCCAGACGTTTCACATGCCCTGGTTCAATCCATTGACAGCACGTCGACCCTGGTATACCACATCGTTCCAATTCACTCTATTCCTTGCACGCCTTTCACCCTTCTGCATGTTCAGGCCCCGATCACTCAAAATCTTTTTCACTCCATCTTTCCACCTCCAATTTGGTCTCCCACTTCTCCTTGTTCCCTCCACCGCTGACACATATATCCTCTTGGTCAATCTTTCCTCACTCATTCTCTCCATGCGACCAAACCTCTTCAAAACACACTCTTCTGCTCTCTCAACCACACTCTTTTTATTTCCACACATCTCTCTTACCCTTATATTACTTACTCGATCAAACCACCTCATACCACATATTGTCCTCAAACATCTCATTTCCAGCACATCCACCTTCCTGCGCACAACTCTATCCATAACTCATGCCTCGCAACCATACAACATTGTTGGAACCACCATTCCTTCAAACATACCCATTTTTGCTTTCTGAGATAATGTTCTCGACTTCCAAACATTCTTCAAGGCTCCCAGAATTTTCGCCCCCTGACCCATCCTATGATTCACTTCCGCTTCCATGGTTCCTTCCGCTGCCAAATCCACTCCCAGATATCTAAAACACTTTACTTCCTCAAGTTTTTCTCCATTCAAACTTACCTCCCAATTGACTTGACCCTCAACCCTACTGTACCTAATAACCTTGCTCTTATTCACATTTACTCTTAACTTTCTTCTTTCACACACTTTACCAAACTCAGTCACCAGCTTCTGCAGTTTCTCACATGAATCAGCCACCAGTGCTGTATCATCAGCGAACAACAACTGACTCACTTCCCAAGCTCTCTCATCCACAACAGACTGCATACTTGCCCCTCTTTCCAAAACTCTTGCATTCACCTCCCTAACAACCCCATCCATAAACAAATTAAACAACCATGGAGACATCACACACCCCTGCCGCAAACCAACATTCACTGAGAACCAATCACTTACCTCTCTTCCTACACGTACACACGCCTTACATCCTCAATAAAAACTTTTCACTGCCTCTAACAACTTGCCTCCCACACCATATAGTCTTAATACCTTCCACAGAGCATCTCTATCTACTCTATCATATGCCTTCTCCAGATCCATAAATGCTACATACAAATCCATCTGTTTTTCTAAGTATTTCTCTCATACATTCTTCAAAGCAAACACCTGATCCACACATCCTCTACCACTTCTGAAACCACACTGCTCTTCCCCAATCTGATGCTCTGTACATGCCTTCACCCTCTCAATCAATACCCTCCCATATAATTTACCAGGAATACTCAACAAACTTATACCTCTGTAATTTGAGCACTCACTCTTATCCCCTTTGCCTTTGTACAATGGCACTATGCAAGCATTCCGCCAATCCTCAGGCACCTCACCATGAATCATACATACATTAAATAACCTTACCAACCTGTCAACAATACAGTCACCCCCTTTTTTAATAAATTCCACTGCAATACCATCCAAACCTGCTGCCTTGCCGGCTTTCATCTTCCGCAAAGCTTTTACTACCTCTTCTCTCTTTACCAAATCATTTTCCCTAACCCTCTCACTTTGCACACCACCTCGACCAAAACACCCTATATCTGCCACTCTATCATCAAACACATTCAACAAACCTTCAAAATACTCACTCCATCTCCTCACATCACCACTACTTGTTATCACCTCCCCATTAGCCCCCTTCACTGAAGTTCCCATTTGCTCCCTTGTCTTACGCACTTTATTTACCTCCTTCCAGAACATCTTTTTATTCTCCCTAAAATTTAATGATACTCTCTCACCCCATCTCTCATTTGCCCTCGTTTTCATCTCTTGCACCTTTCTCTTGACCTCCTGTCTCTTTCTTTTATACATCTCCCACTCATTTGCATTTTTTCCCTGCAAAAATCGTCCAAATGCCTCTCTCTTCTCTTTCACTAATAATCTTACTTCTTCATCCCACCACTCACTACCCTTTCTAATCAACCCACCTCCCATGCTTCTCATGCCACAAGCACCTTTTGCGCAAGCCATCACTGCTTCCCTAAATACATCCCATTCCTCCCCCACTCCCCTTACCACCTTTGTTCTCACCTTTTTCCATTCTGTACTCAGTCTCTCCTGGTACTTCCTCACACAAGTCTCCTTCCCAAGCTCACTTACTCTCACCACTCTCTTCACCCCAACATTCTCTCTTCTTTTCTGAAAACCCCTACAAATCTTCACCTTTGCCTCCACAAGATAGTGATCAGACATCCCTCTAGTTGCACCTCTCAGCACATTAACATCCAAAAGTCTCTCTCTCGCGCGCCAATCAATTAACACGTAATCCAATACCGCTCTCTGGTCATCTCTCCTACTTACATACGTATACTTATGTATATCTTGCTTTTTAAGCCAGGTATTCCCAATCACCGGTCCTTTTTCAGCACATAAATCTATAAGCTCTTCACCGTTTCCATTTACCACACTGAACACCAGGATGTCAAGGTACTTGACATAAGATTTATGTCTTTCATTAGTGAAGAGTATCAGTTACTATTATGGCTTGGAATAGAGAAAATTTAACATGAAATGCATTTTAGTTTTGTTTATATTTCTTCAAGTTCATGTGAATAGGATTGATTTACACAGGAATTTTTGCTGAATCACTTTTTTTTATAAAAGTTTTTGTTGGTGTTCTTTACACTACCAGAATTAGTGTAAAGAACACCAACAAAAACTTTTATAAAAAAAAGTGATTCAGCAAAAATTCCTGTATAAATCAATCCTATTCACATGAACTTGAAGAAATATAAACAAAACTAAAATGCATTTCATGTTAATTTTTTTCTCTATTCCAAGCCATAATAGTAACTGATACTCTTCACTAATGAAAGACATAAATCTTATGTCAAGTACCTTGACATTGTGCCCTTCATGACTCCAGCTTAAAGAAATACACTCTGAGTTCAGCAATATAAACCGAATCATCATAGCTGCTTCCTCCATCAAACCCCTACAGTTCAAGCAGAACCTATACTTGTCACTGGTGAGTACAGATTCTTTTGGGCCATTTGTCTTAACTAACAAAATGCCTATTAACTTACAGTGGAATATCATCTATTGAGCATGGATGCATCTGAAAATAAAATACTTGGTAATATGACCAAACTGCCCAAGATCAGCACCAATTTAGTCTATATGTATAGTCTGACTTTCAATATGAAGTTCCAATGGTTTGAACCTAAGTTCCTTTTTAAGCTCAAGAAAATCTTCACATGTCATAATTTCACTAATGTATGCAGTCATCCCTGAGAAAGGAATTATGTTCCTGATGCAACTATTGAGACATAATCAAAGCATACTAACCAAACAAGAGATTTGTTTTGGCTTACTCACTGGGAAACATGCTTGGTAATAAAAAAAAAAGTTATATAACATCAAATTTCTTCATATCTATGCATGTTAATTTCAATAACCACCAGGTGCTACCTGACTGCCTGCTTGTGGTTACACCGCAAGTGAAAGATCATCTCTGGTGAGGCTTTATGATAGACAGTACAGCCTCGTCACCCCACAAGAGTCTACATCTCCCTGCTACTAAAGGTTGTGCAGTATTGGGCTAAAGAAGCCTTTAAAGACATCCTGGGATAAAACACTTAGTTCCATGGAATGCCACAGAAATGTGCATTGTACATAATGTGAACAATGGATGTACAAGTACAAGTTTTCTAATAAACTGAGTAAAAAACAACTCTATAATGGTGGTTGTTCCAATGGAAGTGATATTCAAATGGTGGTTTGATATGGGCCTCTGATTGGCTGAGAGCTCTTTCTGGGTGGTCTGATAGTAATACTGTTAGTATTCTTTAGTAATTAGTGACCAAAAGGGCCTCATTTTCAACATAAGGCTCAAAGTTTTTATAATTCAAACAGTATAACACAGAAAAACAAACTCTCACATGTCAAAGAACTCTTTCAAGAAAATATTAAATCCTTCTTCTTTTATCAATCCCTAATCAAGTGTCATACTTTTCTACTTGCCTTTAAGCCTTTAACATGGCATTCTCAATAAATCCTGTTCTAAAAGTAACTTTTGGGATACACATATTTGAGTATTGACTATTCTGAAATCCACTATGATTGTTCTTCATCTATAAAAATTGTAAACTGGGCCAAGGTAACAAGCAGTGACTAACGACAAGAAATGAAGCAAACAACATTTCCATTGGCCCTAACAATGAAGTAACAGCCTTAACAAACACAAATAATCAGCTTATCAGCGCACCATAATCCCTGTATCACACAACTATATTTCATATCACCCCAACAGTATTATTTACATTCACATCCACAAAAATAAAAAAAATTAATTATGCAATCTGGGGTGATGGTGAAATAGGTAAATAATATGATAAAAATCAGTGTGGCAGTCCAAGAACTGTCTGATAATGACAGACTGGGTACAGCATCATGTGGGAGTTTGACTGGTAAAAATACAAACACCCAGCTCATTCTATACCTGAAAACTTGTGGACAAAGCTAATCCACATTACAAAGAACATATGATTCATACATATGTGAATAAACTAAGATATATCACGTCAACTACAGTGAAACACTTCATATTCCTTCCTAATGAAAATGGACATTGAACTTACTATTAAAAACGCATGTAAATGTAAAAATATTCCCTGTAGTATCTAATAAACTGTCTCACAACGGCACATGATAAAATACATTTCCCAAAATGCTCGTTCAATTGCACTTTGTAAATTAGTACAGAATCCAACGAAACACTTTGGTTCTTCCAGTTGATACAGTATACTGGATAAGTGACCAAAATATAACCAGATGAACTGAAACAATATCATTTAAGTAGATAAGTAAAATCTGCCATAATAAATTTCCCCTTTCAGTGTTTTTCTTTTAAATGAGTGAAGATTTATGGTGGTAAATTAATAAAACTAAAATAAAACATAACAAGACCAAAGGGCTATGATTCTATCTTTAATCTTGATAAAATATACCCAACTGGTCAAAATTACATGTTAATAAAATTCATACAAAGTTGAAATACAATAAACTTAAGAGAAAACACCACTGGAAGAAGGAATGATGTTAGGCATCATTAACATAGTGTTTCATTCTTCTATATGTATCACTGACACAAACCATGGTATTCAATCAGGTCATCTGTTCACATTTTGTGAGCTCATCCTAATTATAACGTCTGATTCCTGAGGTAGAGAAGATACCGGTATGTGTGAAGGCGGAAGCCAGAGAAATGTCATAGATAGATTAATATTTTCCTTGAGTGCCAAAAAATGCTAATTAGTGAATGCAATCTGTCTCATATTACATCAAATGTCTTTCAAGCATCTTCAACTAGATATCAATAAAATCACGAGCTACATCTGTGGAAGAGTAATGCAATTATGAATAATCATGATATATCAAAATATTCATCTGTAGAGCAAGACATAAAACTGAAAAAATTTCAGATGTCATAATCATATTATTATTAGAAAAATCTAGGTAAACAATGTATAGATCTTCTTATACAAAAGAAATGTATTATGTGGTAATCCTTCTTTTGGTCATATGATTAACATTCACAACAAAATCCTGTAATTCTCACAGACATGAGCAAGAATAATTCCTTTTTTAAATAAATGTCTAATTGTCTACTTGGATGAAAGTGAAGAGCATTTCAAAGACAACTTCCCTGGCCACCGCTTAGTTAACTATGGACTGGAACCTGCATGGCTTTCATAAAATCAAGTCATTAACCAAACAAGCATTTTTGTTTAACTACTTTGCATCAAATAAAGTACTTTGGGATGCATTTCAAAAATTCATAAACATATTTTCTACAAAGAACCAGCAATTACACTGACATACAGCATTGACGGAGGTCAAGTCTTGCTTACTATTGGAAAAGATGCACAGAAACTCCTGACTTTATTCCTGATTATGACACTGTTTGTACTGAATGATGATGAAGGAGGGGTTATTCAAAAACACTCTTAAATACCAAGAACCAGATCTTGTAACAATGAACCTTACATTCATAAAAAAAGAAGAAAAAATCCACTGTATCAAAAGTTACTTGCACAAAAACTCTGAAAGACCAAAGCTTTACTTGTGTACTGTAATTTCTACTAAAAATGGTGCTGTGGATGTATCTCTGGTTTTGATTACTTAGTACAAAATCAATGGTCCAGCTTAAGAATCTTATGAGCAGCTCCTCCTAAATTTACAACAGAAAAGAAAATGGGTGAAAGGTGGTCATATGGCTATGCAAACAAGCTATATTGGTCATTAAAAGACCCCTACAACTCAGGGTAAAGCAACCATAATAATAAGAAGCATTACCCCTGCAACATACGTGATGAATGATGTGCCCTAGATGTCACCACAGGTCCCTGCCCTGATTCCTGAGGTTGAAATGCGAGCCTGAAAAAATGGAATTCAAGTAAACTAAACTGGTTTTACTAATGATGTTGGTCACATGGGGCTAAAAAAAATATAATTCAGTATTTGTGATATCTTTCCATTAGAGTGAATAGATTCTCTACTGAAAAAGAAATCTATAAACAAGTGCACTCTATCTAAGGTTATGTATTCCCTCATACACACATTGTCGTATGTGAAAATATATCATGAAATTAAATCATGTTTACTTTATGCTATAAAAAAAAAATATTGGCTCTTCTGCATGGCTTACTCATTTGAAGGTGCTGGTCAGGTGTGTGCATGGAAGAGTGGGGGCTTGTGAGAAATAAAAGTATGCAGCTCAAGAGAGGACATCTATAAAAATCGTACAAAAATAATGGACATCCTTTTGAGATAACATCTTCTAAGATATGAATTATACTTCAAATAAAGGACTATCAACAAACTACAATTTCTTTCCTTTCACTAAAGCAGTCTCTTTTCCTTTGTCATAATATATAAAATCTATGTAAAAATTAAAAAGCAATTTGCAACAATAGTTAAATGAGTTTCTGACATGTCAAATTTTGAAATAATATCATGTTGCTGAATTTCATGGAAACAACTGAAAACAAGAACAAGCATATGATACAGCACTGCTCCACATTATATTAAGTCATGAGTGATAGTTCAAGCAATAAGAACTAAACAAAAACAATCAATACCCTCCTCCTTTTAACAGCCTACATAAATGCAAGTAGTATTACTGACTATCATGAGGATGATATTTTTTTCAGTAAGTTCAGTTCTAATCTTGCATTTCCAATAAGGCAACTAAAATGGATAAAGGAGAGGTCTGGAAATCCTCCTCATCTGTAATATCACATAAAAGAAGGAACAAATGAAAGGGTACGGGCAACATTTTTTTTTTTCAGGCTCAATTCCTGATGCTACCTCACTAAAGCAAGACAGACTTGCATGTATTATATCTATTATCATTACTATCATCATCATGATTGTTATTATCATTATCATCATCATTACTATTAATATCATCATTACTATCGACAACATTACTCAGTGCTACTATTATTAATAAATAATTACTATTATACTTATCCTTACTCTCATCAAAATTATTAATATTACCATCATTATTACAATAATCATGTTAGAGTATATATAACCCCAAGACAAAGTTTACAGGTTACTCTGAAGCTTTGAGACTGCTCTGCAAACACAAGCTGGCATATGGAATACTCCTCAGGAGTGAGAAGTTCCTCAAGGAGAATGTACAGATGTACACCTTTTCATCAACTAACTATGAAACACCTTCAATGAAGGTAACTTTTCACTAACAGTGCAATCATAAACAATCAGGGAAAGTCGGTAATAAAAATGGATAAATAAATGAATAAATATATCCATGGGGAAATGAAACAAGACAAGTTCCTAAGTGCACTTTCGTGGAATGATCACATAATCAGGGGAGATAAAAGAATGTAATATAACAATCAGCTTACATACAAGGAAGAGACGTAGCTTTTTATTAGTTTATTTATCTCTTATAATTAATTACCATTTCCCGTGTTAGCAAGGTAGTGCCAGGAAACAGAAGAAAGACCCATCCACTCATATATACAAATATATATACATACATGCACATACCCATACATACACACAAACTGAGTGTGAATGAATGTGGCCTTTGTTGTCTTTTCCTAGCACTACCTCGCCCATGCATGCGCAGGGGGAGGGGAGTGCTATTTCATGTGTGGCGGGGTAGCGATGGGATTGGATGAGGGAAGCAAGTATGAATATGTACATATGTATATATGTATATATCTGTGTATGTATATGTATGTATACATTAAAATGTATAGGTATGTATATGTGCATGTGTGGCGTTTATGTATATACATATGTATGTGGCTGGGTTGGGCCATTCTTTCATCTGCTTCCTTGCATTACTCGCTAATGCAGGAGACAGCGACTAAGTATGATTAAATATATATATATATATATATATATATATATATATATATATATATATATATATATATATATATTTTTGTTTTTTTCTTTATTTATTTTTTCTATTTTGCTTTGTCGCTGTCTCCCGCGTTAGCGAGGTAGCGCAAGGAAACAGACGAAAGAATGGCCCAACCCACCCACATACACATGTATATACATACATGTCCACACACACAAATATACATACCCATACATCTCAATGTACACATATATATACACACACAGACATATACATAAATACACATGTACATAATTCATACTGTCTGCCTTCATTTATTCCCATCGCCACCAATGGAATAACAACCCCCTCCCCCCTCATGTGTGGGAGGTAGCGCTAGGAAAACACAACAAAGGCCCCATTCGTTCACACTCAGTCTCTAGCTGTCATGTAATAATGCACCAAAACCATAGCTCCCTTTCCACATCCAGGCCCCACACAACTTTCCAAGGTTTACCACAGACGCTTCACATGCCCTGGTTCAATCCAATGACAGCACGTCGACCCCGGTATACCACATTGTTCCAATTCACTCTATTCCTTGCACGCCTTTCACCCTCCTGCATGTTCAGGCCCCGATCACTCAAAATCTTTTTCACTCCATCTTTCCACCTCCAATTTGGTCTCCCACTTCTCCTCGTTCCCTCCACCTCTGACACATATATCCTCTTGGTCAATCTTTTCTCACTCATTCTCTCCATGTGACCAAACCACTTCAATACACCCTCTTCTGCTCTCTCAACCACACTCTTTTTATTACCACGCACCTCTCTTACCCTTTCATTACTTACTCGATCAAACCACCTCACACCACATATTGTCCTCAAACATCTCATTTCCAGCACATCCACCCTCCTCCACACAACCCTATCCATAGCACATGTCTCACAACCATATAACATTGTTAGAACCACTATTCCTTCAAACATATCCATTTTTGCTTCCCAAGATAATGTTCTCGACTTCCAAACATTCTTCAAGGCTCCCAGAACTTTCGCCCCCTCCCTCACCCTATGATTCACTTCCGCTTCCATGGTTCCATCCGCTGCCAGATCCACTCCCAGATATCTAAAACACTTTACTTCCTCCAGTTTTTCTCCATTCAAACTTACCTCCCAACTGACTTGACCCTCAACCTACTGTACCTAGTAACCTTGCTCTTATTCACATTTACTCTTACTTTCTTCTTTCACACATTTTACCAAACTCAGTCACCAGCTTCTGCAGTTTCTCACATGAATCAGCCACCAGCGCTGTATCATCAGCGAACACCAACTGACTCACTTCCCAATCTCTCTCATCCACAGCAGACTGCATACTTGCCCCTCTTTCCAAAACTCTTGCATTCACCTCCCTAACAACCCCATCCATAAACAAATTAAACAACCATGGGGACATCACACACCCCTGCTGCAAACCTACATTTACTTTGAACCAATCACTTTCCCCTCTTCCTACACGTACACTTGCCTTACATCCTCGATAAAAACTTTTCACTGCTTCTAACAACTTTCCTCCCACACCATATATTCTTAGTACCTTCCACAGAGCATCTATATCAACTCTATCATATGCCTTCTCCAGATCCATAAATGCTACATACAAATCCATTTGCTTTTCTAAGTATTTCTCACATACATTCCTCAAAGCAAACACCTGATCCACACATCCTCTACCACTTCTGAAACCACACTGCTCTTCCCCAATCTGATGCTCTGTACATGCCTTCACCCTCTCAATCAATACCCTCCCATATAATTTACCAGGAATACTCAACAAACTTATACCTCTGTAATTTGAGCACTCACTCTTATCCCCTTTACCTTTGTACAATGCCACTATGCAAGCATTCCGCCAATCCTCAGGCACCTCACCATGAATCATACATACATTAAATAAATTTACCAACCAGTCAACAATACAGTCACCCTCTTTTTTAATAAATTCAACTGCAATACCATCCAAACCTGCTGCCTTGCCGGCTTTCATCTTCCTCAAAGCTTTTACTATCTCTTCTCTGTTTACCAAATCATTTTCCCTAACCCTCTCACTTTGCACACCACCTCGACCAAAACACCCGATATCTGCCACTCTATCATCAAACACATTCAACAAACCTTCAAAATACTCACTCCATTTCCTTCTCACATCACCACTACTTGTTATCACCTCCCCATTACCCCTTTCACTGAAGTTCCCATTTGCTCCCTTGTCTTACGCACTTTATTTACCTCCTTCCAAAACATCTTTTATTCTCCCTAAAATTTAATGATACTCTCTCACCCCATCTTTCATTTGCACTCTTTTTCACCTCTTGCACCTTTCTCTTGACCTCCTGCCTCTTTCTTTTATACATCTCCCACTCATTTGCATTATTTCCTTGCAAAAATCATCCAAATGCCTCTCTCTTCTCTTTCACTAATAATCTTACTTCTTCATCCCACCACTCACTACCCTTTCTAATCAACCCACCTCCCACGCTTCTCATGCCACAAGCATCTTTTGCGCAAGCCATCACTGCTTCCCTAAATACATCCCATTCCTCCCCCACTCCCCTTACCTCCTTTGTTCTCACCTTTTTCCATTCTTTACTCAGTCTTGCCTGGTACTTCCTCACACAAGTCTCCTTCCCAAGCTCACTTACTCTCACCACTCTCTTCACCCCAACATTCTCTCTTCTTTTCTGAAAGCCCCTACAATTCTTCACCTTCGCCTTCCACAAGATAATGATCAGACATCCCTCCAGTTGCACCTCTCAGCACATTAACATCCAAAAGTCTCTCTTTCGTGCGCCTATCAATTAACACGTAATCCAATAACGCTCTCTGACCATCTCTCCTACTTACATATGTATACTTATGTATATCTCGCCTCTTTCTTTTATACATCTCCCACTCATTTGCATTTTTTACCTGCAAAAATTGTCCAAATGCCTCTCTCTTCTCTTTCACTAATAATCTTACTTCTTCATCCCACCATTCGCTACCCTTTCTAATCAACCCACCTCCCATGCCTCTCATGCCACAAGCATCTTTTGCGCAAGCCATCACTGGTTCCCTAAATACCTCCAATTCCTCCCCCACTCCCCTTACCTCCTTTGTTCTCACCTTTTTCCATTCTGTACTCAGTCTCTCCTGGTACTTCCTCACACAAGTCTCCTTCCCAAGCTCACTTACTCTCACCACTCTCTTCACCCCAACATTCTAATCTCTTCTTTTCTGAAAGCCCCTACAAATCTTCACCTTCGCCTCCACAAGATAATGATCAGACATCCTCCAGTTGCACCTCTCAGCACATTAACATCCAAAAATCTCTCTTTCGTGCGCCTATCAATTAACACGTAATCCAATAACGCTCTCTGACCATCTCTCCTACTTACATACGTATACTTTCATATATCTCGCTTTTTAAACCAGGTATTCCCAATCATCAGTCCTTTTTCAGCACATAAATCTACAAGCTCTTCACCATTTCCATTTACAAAACTGAACACCCAATGAATACCAATTATTCCCTCAACTGCCACATTATTCACCTTTGCATTCAAATCATCCATCACTATAACCCGGTCTTGTGCATCAAAACCACTAACACACTCATTCAGCTGCTCCCAAAACACTTGCCTCTCATGATCTTTCTTGTCATGCCCAGGTGCATATGCACCAATAATCACCCATCTCTCTCCATCAACTTTCAGTTCTACCCATATCAATCTAGAGTTTACTTTCTTACACTCTATCACATACTCCCACAACTCCTGTTTCAGGAGTAGTGCTACTCCTTCCCTTGCTCTTGTCCTCTCACCAACCCCCGACTTTACTCCCAAGACATTCCCAAACCACTCTTCCCCTTTACCGGTGAGCTTCGTTTCACTCAGAACCAAAACATCCAGGTTCCTTTCCTCAAACATACTACCTACCTCTCCTTTTTTCTCATCTTGGTTACATCCACACACATTCAGACATCCCAATCTGAGCCTTCGAGGAGGGTGAGCACTCCCCGCGTGACTCCTGTTTCCCCTTTTAGAAAGTTAAAATACAAGGAGGGGAGGGTTTCTGGCCCCCTGCTCCTGTCCCCTTTAGTCGCCTTCTACGACACGTGAGGAATGGTTCCATGGTTCCATCCGCTGCCAAATCCACTCCCAGATATCTAAAACATTTCACTTCCTCCAGCTTTTCTCCATTCAAACTTACCTCCCAATTGACTTGTCCCTGAACCCTACTGTACCTAATAACTGTGCTCTTATTTACATTTACTCTCATCTTTCTTCTTTCACACACTTTACCAAACTCACCCGAATCAGCCACTGGCACTGTATCATCAGCGAACAACTGACTCATTTCCCAAGCTCTCTCATCCACAACAGACTGCATACTTGCCAATCTCTCCAAAACTTGCATTCACCTCCCTAACAACCCCATCCATAAACAAATTAAACAACAATGGAGACATCACACACCCCTGCCGCAGACCGGCATTCACTGGGACCCAATCACTTTCCACTCTTCCTACTCGTACACATGCCTTCAATCCTCGATAAAAGCCTTTCACTGCTTCACTCTATTCCTTGCATGCCTCTCACTCTCCTGCATGTTCAGGCCCCGTTTGCTCAAAGTCTTTTCAATTCCATCCTTCCACCTCCAATTTGGTCTCCCACTTCTTGTTCCCTCCACCTCTGACACATATATCCTCCTTGTCAATCTCTCCTCACTCATTCTTTCCATATATCCAAATCACTACTTACTCGATCAAACCACCTCACACCACATATTGTCATAAAACATTTCATTTCCAACACATACACCCTCCTCTGTACAACCCTATCTATATTCCATGTCTCGCAACCATATAACATTGCTGAAACTACTATTCTATTCATTTCTTTATTTATTTTGCTTTGTCGCTGTCTCCCGCGTTAGCGAGGTAGCGCAAGGAAACAGAAGAAAGAATGGCCCAACCCACCCACATACACATGTATATACATACACGTCCACACACGCAAATATACATACCTATACAACTCAATGTATACATATATATATATACACTATTATTATACTACTATTCCTTCAATAATACCCATTTTTGCTCTCCAAGATAATGTTCTCTCCCACACATTTTTCGTTGCTCCCAGAACCTTCACCACCTCCCCCACACTGTGACTCACTTCTGCTTCCATGATTCCATTTGCTGCTAAGTCCACTCCCAGATATCTAAAACACTTCACTTCCTCCAATTTTTCTCCATTCAAACTCATGTCCCAAGTAACTTGTCCCTCAACCCTACTGAACCTAAATAACCTTGCTCTTATTCACATTTACTCTCCTTCTCCTTTCTCACACACTTTTCTAAACTCAGTCACCATTATATTAACTACTTTATCACTGTCAAGTTAGGTAAATCTCACTTTTATGGTAAACTTAGAATATGAAAACTTGGTGCTCCTTATAAGGTAACCATCAGTGGATGGAATCAGATAAGAATTTAATGTTAGTTTGATTTGGTATCATAACAAAAGGCATTACAACTGAAAAACCTAATACTAAAGTATTTCTTTGCTGGTTCAAGTGACCAATAAAAAAATATAGCAAGTCTGTTGCTGTTGTGAAAACTTATTGTTCTAACCTCCGATCCAATTCTTGGATAACTAAATCGTGAAAAATCACTCTCTAAACCATCGTTCTAATGAGACTGTCTTCATATATATACATATATATATATATAAGTGTCACTGAAATCCACCTGCTTCAGGTTACACCATGAGTAAAAAGACATCTTAGAAGTTGCTGTATCATTAGTTAATGAAATAGACAACAGCCTCATCAAAAAACTTCTCAGTTTCAAGGAATCCATTCAGTATCAACTACTTAATGTAGTGTTTATATTAAGTTGTAGGGGACCTTAGATCACTGAATAGGGGATCCTGGGGTTACATTATAATAGTAATAATAATAATAATAATAATAATAATAATAATAATAATAATAATAATAATAATAGTAATAATAATAATAATAATAATAATAATAATAATAATAATAATAATAATATGAAGAAGAAGAAGAAGAAGAAGAAAAAGAAGAAGAATAGTAATAATAATAATAATTACAATAATAATAATAATAATAATAATAATAATAATAATAATAATAATAATAATAATAATAATAATGATAATAATAACAATAATAATAATAATAAAATCAAAATAATAAGAGCAAGGTAATTAGGTTCAATAGGGTTGAGGGACAAGTAAATTGGGAGATAAGTTTGAATAGAGAAAAACAGGAGAAAGTGAAGAGTTTTAGATACCTGGGAGTGGACTTGGCAGCAGATGGAACCAAGGAAGCAGAAGTGAGTCACGGGGTTTGGGAAGGGCAAATGTTCTGGGAGCATTGAAGAATATGTGAAAAGCAAGAACATTATCTTGGAGAGCAAAAATGGGTATATTTGAAGGAATTGTGGTTCCAACAATGTTATATGCTTGCAAGGCATGGGTTATAATAGATAGGGTTGTATGGAAGAGGGTGGATGTGTTGGAAATGAAATGTTCAAGGATAACATGTGGTGTGAGGTGGTTTGATTGAGTAAATAATGAAAGGGTAAGAGAGATGTGTGATAGTAAAAGGATTGTGGTTGTGGGAGAGCAGAAGAGGGTGTGTTGAAATGCTTAGGTCACATGGAGAGAATGAGCGAGGAAAGATTGACAAAGAAGATATATGTGTCAGAGGTGGAGTAAACAAGAAGAAGCAGGAGACCAAATCGGAGGTGGAAGGATGAAGTGAAAAAGATTTTGAGCGATCGGAGCCTGAAAATACAGGAGGGTGAAAGGTATGTAAGGAATAGACTGAATTTGGAGCAATGTGGTATACTAGGGTTGATGTGCTGTCGATGGACTGAACCAGGGTATGTGAAGCATCTGGGGTAAACCATAGAAAGGTCTATGGAGCCTGGATGTGGAAAAGGAGCTGTGGTTTCAGTACATTACACTCAGTCTCTAGCTGTCATTTGTAATGCACCGAAACTACAGCTCCTATCCACATCCAAGCCCCACAAACCTTTTCATGGTTTACCCCAAGAAACTTCACATGCCTAGTTTAGTCAACTGACAGCACATCAACCCAGGTATACTACATCGTTCTAATTCACTCTATTACTTGCACGCTTTTCACTCTCCTGTATGTTCAGGCCCTGACTGCTCAAAATCTTCACTCCATCCTTCCACCTCCAATTTGGTCTCTTGCTTTTCCTTGTTCCCTCCACCTCTGACATATATATCCTCTTTGTCAATCTCTTCTCACTCATTCTTTCCATATGTCCAAACCATTTTAATACACCCTCTTCTGCTCTCTCAACCACACTCTTTATTACCACACATCTCTTTTACCCTTTCATTACTTACTCGATCAAACCACCTCACACCACATATTGTCCCCAAACACTTCATTTCCAACATATCCACCTTCCTCTGTACAATCCTATCTATAGCTCATGCCTCGCAACCATATAACATTGTTGGAACCACTATTCCTTCAAATATACCCATTTTTGCTTTCCAAGATAATGTTCTCTCCTTCCACACATTTTTCATTGTTCTCAGGACCTTCGCCCCCTCCCCACCCTGTGACTCGCTTCCGCTTCCATGGTTCCATCCGCTGCTAAGTCCACTCCCAGATATCTAAAACACTTCACTTCCTCCAATTTTTCTCCATTCAAACTTACCTCCCAATTAACTATCCCCTTAACCCTACTGAACCTAATAACCTTGCTCTTATTCGTATTTACTCTCAACCTTTTCCTTTCACACACTTAACCAAACTCACTCACCAACCTCTGCAGTTTCTCACTTGAATCAGCCACTAGAGCTGTATCATCAGCAAAAAACAACTGACTCACTTCCCAGGCCCTCTTATCCTCATCAAACTACAACCTCACCCCTCTCTCTAAAACTCTTGCATTTACCTCTCTAATAATCCCATCCATCAATAAAATAAAAAAACATGGGGACACAACACACCCCTGCCACAAAACAACATTCACAGGGAACCAATCACTCTCCTCTCTTCCTACTTGCACACATGCCTTACATCCTTGGTAAAAGCTTTTCACTGCTTCTAGCAACTTACCTCCCACACCATATACTCTAAATACCTTCCACAAAGCATCTCTATCAACTCTATCATATGCCTTCTCCAGATCCATAAATGCTACATACAAATCCATCTGCTTTTCTAAGTATTTCTCACACACATTCTTCAAAGCAAACACCTGGTCCACACATCCTCTACCACTTCTGAAACCACACTACTCTTCCCCAATCTGATGCTCTGTACATGCTTTGACCTTCTCAATCAACACCCTCCCATATAATTTCCCAAGAGTACTCAACAAACTTATGCCTCTATAGCTTGAACACTCACCTTTATCCCCTTTGCCTTTGTACATTACAATGGCACTATGTATGCATTCCACCAATCCTCAGGCACTTTAACAGAATCCATATATATATACAATGAATATCCTTACCAACAAGTCAAGAACACAGTCATCTACTTTCTTAATAAATTCCACTGCAATATCATCCAAACCTGCCACCTTGCTGGATTTCATTTTCCGCATAACTTTCACTACCTCTTCCCTGCTAACCAAACAATTCTCCCTGGCCCTCTCACTTTGCATACCTCCCCTACTAAAACACCCTATACCTGCCACTCTATCATCAAACACATTTAACAAACCTAGAAAATACTCACTCCATCTCCTCACTTCATCACTACCCATTACTACCTCCCCACTTGCCCCCTTCACCGATGTTCCCATCTGTTCTCTTGTCTTATGCACGTTATTTACCTCCTTCCAAAACATCTTTTTATTATTGATCACTGTTTCCCGTGTCAGCAAGGTAGCACAAGGAAACAGAGAAAAGAATGGCCCAACCCAACCACATACACATGTATATACATAAACGCCTACACACGCACATATACATACCTATACATTTCAACATATACATACATATACATACACAGACATATACATTTATACATACATACATATTCATACTTGCTGCCTTCATCCATTTTTGTTGCCACCCCACCACACATGAAACAGCATCCCCCCGTGCACTCATGTGCAAGGTAGCGCTAAGAAAAGACAAAAAGGCCACATTTGTTCACACTCAGTCTCTAGCTGTCATGTGTAATGCACCAAAACCACAGCTCCCTTTCCCCATGCAGGCCCCACAGAACTTTCCATGGTTTACCCCACATGCTTCACATGCCTTTGTTCAATCCATTGACAGCACGTCATCCCCGGTATACCACATCATTCCAACTCACTGTATTCCTTACATGCCTTTCACCCTCCTGTAGGTTCAGGCCCCAATCGCTCAAAATCTTTTTCACTCCATCCTTCCACCTCCAATTTGGTCACCTGCTTCTTGTTCCCTCCACCTCTGACACATATCTTCTTTGTCAATCTTTCCTCATACATTCTCTCCATGTGTCTAAACCACTTTAACACACTCTTCTGCTCTCTCAACCACACTCTTTTTATTTCCACACATCTCTCTTATCCCTTCATTACTTACTCGATCAAACCACTTCACACCACTTATACCTCTGTAGTATGATCACTAACAGTTATCAGGTTTGCCTTTGTACAATGGCACTATGTATGCATTCTGCCAACCCTCAGGCACTTCACCATGATCCATACATACATTGAATATCTTTACCAATCAATCAACAACAAAGTCAACCACTTTTTTAATAAATCCATTGCAATACCATCCAAATTTGCCGCCTTGCCAGATTTCATCTTCCACAAAGCTTTCACTACCTCTTCTCTCTTTACCAAATCATTCTCCCTGACCCCCTCACTTCGTACACCATCCCCACCAAAACACCCTATATCTACCACAATCATCAAACACATTCACTCCATCACTATCTGTTATAACTTCCCCACATGCTCCCTTCACTGATGTTCCCATTTGTTCTCTTGTCTTACACATGTTATTTACCTCCTTCCAAAACATATCTTTATTCTCCCTAAAGTTTAATGATACTCTCTCACCCCAACTCTCATTTGCCCTCTTTTTCAACTCTTGCACCTTTCTCTTGACCTCCTGCCACTTTCTTTGATACATCTCCCAGTCATTTGCACTACTTACTTGCAAAAATCATCTAAACGCCTCTCTTTTCTCTTTCACAAAGTATCTTACTTCTTCATCCCACCACTCACTACCCTATCTAATCCACCCACCTCCCACCTTTCTCATACCACATGCATCTTATGCACAAGCCATCACTGCTTTCCTAAATACATCCCATTCCTCACCTACTCCCCCTACATCATTTGCTCTCACCTTTTGCCATTCCACACTCAATCTCTCCTGATACTTCCTCACACAAGTCTCCTTTCCAAGCTCACTTACTCTCCCCACTCTCTTCTTCCCAACATTCTCTCTTCTTTTCAAAAAGCCTCTATAATTTTTATACTTAATCGCTGTTTACCCCGGTATACCACATCGATCCAATTCACTCTATTCCTTGCCCTCCTTTCACCCTCCTGCATGTTCAGGCCCCGATCACACAAAATCTTTTTCACTCCATCTTTCCACCTCCAATTTGGTCTCCCACTTCTCCTCGTTCCCTCCACCTCCGACACATATATCCTCTTGGTCAATCTTTCCTCACTCATTCTCTCTATGTGCCCAAACCATTTCAAAACACCCTCTTCTGCTCTCTCAACCACGCTCTTTTTATTTTGCACACATCTCTCTTACCCTTACGTTACTTACTCGATCAAACCACCTCACACCACACATTGTCCTCAAACATCTCATTTCCAGCACATCCACCCTCCAGCGCACAACTCTATCCATAGCCCACGCTTCGCAACCATACAAAATTGTTGGAACCACTATTCCTTCAAACATACCCATTTTTGCTTTCCGAGATAATGTTCTCGACTTCCACACATTCTTCAAGGCTCCCAGGATTTTCGCCCCCTCCCCTATGATCCACTTCCGCTTCCATGGTTCCATCCGCTGCCAGATCCACTCCCAGATATCTAAAACACTTTACTTCCTCCAGTTTTTCTCCATTCAAACTTACCTCCCAATTGACTTGACCCTCAACCCTACTGTACCTAATAACCTTGCTCTTATTCACATTTACTCTTAACTTTCTTCTTTGGAAAGTGTGTGAAAGATATATATATATATATATATATATATATATATATATATATATATATATATATATATCCCCTGGGGATAGGGGAGAAAGAATACTTCCCACGTATTCCCTGCGTGTCGTAGAAGGCGACTAAAAGGGGAGGGAGCGGGGGGCTGGAAATCCTCCCCTCTCATTTTTTTTAATTTTCCAAAAGAAGGAACAGAGAATTGGGCTAGGTGAGGGTATTCCCTCAAAGGCCCAGGCCTCTGTTCTTAACGCTACCTCGCTAATGCGGGAAATGGCGAATAGTTTGAAAGAAAAAGATATATATATATATTTGTGTTCATACTATTCGCTATTTCCCGCAATAGTGAGGTAGCGTTAAGAACAGAGGACTGGGCCTTGGAGGGAATATCCTCACCTGGCCCTCTTCTCTGTTCCTTCTTTTGGAAAATTAGAAAAAAAAAAAAAAAAAAAAAAAAAAAAATATATACATATATATATATATTTCTCCATTCAAACTTACCTCCCAATTGACTTGACCCTCAACCCTACTGTACCTAATAACCTTGCTCTTATTCACATTTACTCTTAACTTTCTTCTTTGGAAAGTGTGTGAAAGATATATATATATATATATATATATATATATATATATATATATATATATATATATATATATATTTTTATTATTTTGCTTTGTCGCTGCCTCCCGCGTTTGTGAGGTAGCGCAAGGAAACAGACGAAAGAAATGGCCCAATCCACCCCCATACACATGTATATACATACATGTCCTCACACGCAAATATATATACCCATACATCTCAATGTACACATATATATACACACACAGACATATACATATATAGACATGCACACAATTCACACTGTCTGCCTTTATTCATTCCCATCACCACCTTGCCACACATGGAATAACATCCCCTTCCCCCCTCATGTGTGCGAGTTAGCGCTAGGAAAAGACAACAAAGGCCACATTCGTTCACACTCAGTCTCTAGGTGTCATGTAATAATGCACCGAAACCACAGCTCCCTTTCCACATCCAGGCCCCACAGAACTTTCCATGGTTTACCCCAGACGCTTCACATGCCCTGGTTCAATCCACTGACAGCATGTCAACCCCTGTAAACCACATCGTTCCAATTCACTCCATTATCAATATTTTGCTATTACTATTATCATCATTATACATAATCACTGTTTCTTGCATCAGTTCAGGTAGCACCAAGAAGACTAAGAATGGCTCATCCACTCATATACACGTATATATACACATACATATTTATATATATGCTAGGATCTTTTTCAGAACCCAAGATGCACTTCCAAGGAATGGGGCTCTAAAAGAATCAACTCTGAAAGGAGTCATTACACAACTGTATATATGTATATACAGGGATGCATTACCTATAATGTCAGTGCTTCTTAAATATGAGTTATTTATGAGGACACTGAAGTATCAGTAATAGCTCACACAATAATACAAATGGTACTGACATTATCATATTAATAAAAGAAATGTCTTTCGATATAAGAGTAAGAATCAAGACTGGCCATAAAGGTCTCCATTATGCACTCCTCACCCAAAATACCTTCAAAACTCTTATCATCTTGACCAACTTTACAAGTTGAATTTCCACATCCAAAAAGATAATTCTTCTAAGCACTTTTCCAATATCATGGATTTAAAAATTCTTTAATGAGCCTTGCAGCTGTTAGAGCAAGCAAGCATCTATTATACAATCTGTACTATATAGGGAGGTAATTTTACATTTTTTGGGCCCCATACCTTGAACATTCTCTAGTTCCATACATCTTATCTGCTCTGCATTAACCAACTCTTCAGTAATTTAGTTCCATTCATCTGCCACTCTTTTACTGTAAGAGTACTTCTTCACAAGCTTCTGTCATTTCATGTTATGGCCTCTGCATGCTCTATTCCTACACTCAACTTATTCCATTCATCCACTCTTATACTAAAAAATTACTTATTCATGCCCTTTCTAAAAAAAAAATTCTTTAATTTTCATGTAATGGCCTTAGGTTGTCCTATAATTACATCTTTCTAAGAGCCGCCAACTATATCAAATACCCCAGTTGAAAATCTAAAGGTTGTGATCAAGTCATCCTTAATTCCTCTCTCTTTCATGGTAGGCAAACTGAAGGTACAAAGAATTTTTCTGTAACTGCTCACTCATCTCTGGTATCATCTTTGATGCCTTACTCTAGACCTTCTTATGATATATTTGTGCTTCCTTAGGTGTAGTGACCAAACCTGAGAAGAATATTTGGGATGTGAACAACTTGGTGGATGTTTCCTTATCCATATAATTACATGCTATTCTAATTTTTGCCAGTAGACAGTATTCCTCCCATACTGTTCTCCCTACGTGGGACTCTTGTAAAAGGTTAGGAACTATGTGATCTATCTGTGTGTGTGTATGTGTGTGTGTGCGTGTGTAATTACCTATTTGCACTGTATGGAGAGGAAGTCTTACACAAGAGGGGCCCATCTCTTGAACATTTTCTACTGTCATGAAGCTTCTTAAACACCTGTACTGTCTGCATTTATCACTTTACACTAACTTTTTACACTATAAATGTTATACAATGAAGGAGTCTATCCCTTATTTCTAACTGTTGATCTTGCTTCTTAATCAGCCTCCAATGTAGTGGAGTCAAAAACTTTTTGGCAGTCCAGGAATATAAAATCTACCCATCTATCCCTTTGATATAAAATGGAGCTCACCCTGTTATAGAAATCTAGATCTGTAATGCACGAACTTTCCCTGAATCCTTGTTGTTGCCCAGTTAAAAAATTTCTCCTTTGCAGAGGAATCATTCATTTTCTTTTACCTTTTTTCATGTTTTACTGGCAAAAGTACTGACCACAATGTTTGAGAGACTGGTTTGTAATTCAGGTCAATTTCCTGATCACTTCTCTTTACCTTTAAACTGATCCTAATTTCATCTAATGACCCTGTAGTGGAGGTCTTCCATCATTGCATGATTTAACTTTTCCTGCCTGTGTTTAAATAATCAGCTGACTTATCATACCATTAATAGTCGAAAAGGTTTCTTCTGTCACCATAAAGGCAAAGGAATACATTTTGCTCTCCTCAACACCTACACAATCACCGTACAAAAACCTGCAGGTCATGTAGCGACCCTCTGGGAAACATATAGACTGTTGGATGATCTGAGTGATGAAGAATACTTATATCATATAACAGTTGATCAGGAAAGTGAATAAGAATCACAAGTCACATGAAAAATGTGGAAAAATAAGTGACTTACAGTGACTGTGGTGGGATTATCTAAGGAACAGGGAAGACAGATTGGGAGGTCATCCCCACCACTTTCATCTTTTCTCATGAGGAAGATATATAAAAACGGGGCCTAATTTTATCTTTATCTGACCCTGAGGTGATGGAGGTCCTTGGTAAGATATAACAGATAATGAGCTAAATCATATCCAGAAAAAAATCCTCCAATATCCTTCCTATATAAGCTAGCCACTTTGGGTCTTCATACTTATTATGTAAAGATGAAATACTTTTCTAGTCATATCATTCACCAACACTGTGCCTGTGTTTGAAATAAGATAAAAGTCTGAACTTTAATTCAAAATAAAGAAAAGCAAATCCTTCAATATCCTCTTCACAAGTACAAGACCATTTTTCTCCTTACAGTGGTTTATAGCATACCAGGTGTAATACTGCTACATATGTATTTGTAATCTACCACTAAAACTTTGCCTAAGTATGAAATATGAACACAATGTAAAAACAAGTTCAATAAAACAATACATAGCATTACAAAGATCCTAGTGATCATTAAACCTTAATTACACTATGTCTCAAGTTTATTAATTTCACTTAAATGCAGATCTCACAGAAAAGGTCTAATGGATGGCAACAAAGACTGTGCTTGAAAAAAAGGGAGCTGATATACACAGATAGGTTAGAGACCATTAATTTGCCCATGTTGAAACAGAGAAGAAAAGGAGATATGATAACCTTTCAAGTTTCTTAATCAAACTGACAATGTTGACAGTGAAAAGTTTTCTGAAATCAGCAAAGAATGATCAGTGGGATGTCATGCAAAGAAATAGATTTCACAATGTTAGGTCTATAGGTGATCTTTCCTATGTGGCTCACCTCTTGTGTTCTCTCTCAGGTATTCTAGTGTATCTTTTGTTGCAGCCTTCAATATCATCAAAGCATTTGACGGAGTGTGTCATAAGCCTTCACTTTCTAAACTCAATACTTTTGGATTTCCTACTTCTCTCTTTTCCCTGATGTAAAATTTCCTTTTTGGTCATTCCAATGCAGTAATCAATGATGGAATGACTTTCCTTTCCAATATCATCCTCAGTGGCATTCCTTAGGGTTCTGTCCTATCACATACTCTCCTCTCAATAAATAATTTTCTGTCTTCTATTTCTAAACCTACCAACTCTTATGTTGATGAAGAAACTTAATGTACTTCAACTCACTTTCCCTCCCCTCCTCCTTATGATAATCATTCCCTTTCTCATACTTAACATAATTCCCCTCTCAATTTCGACCTGTGTAGCATATCAGAATAGTTTAGCAGTAACTTATATCCATAGTGCTAAAACACAATTTCTCCCAACAGGTCTATCAAAATAAATTTATAAGCACAAAATGCAACAATTTGAAAACACAAACAAGTTGGGCATAACCATATCCTCCACTTTATCCTAGAAACCCCACATAATCAACATCATAAGGCTGCTTCCTAAATGCTGGGGTTGTTGTAAAGGTGCCATAATCACTTTTCTTGTGAGCAACTATTTCATATCTACAGGAATGTTATAACCCTTATACAGAGTACTGCTCACATGTCTGGGGTGACTCCTCCTCCATCCCATTATCAACCAGAGCAAAATCAAAAAGCCTTCCATCCCATTAATTCAACTATTCCTTTCTACATACCATGATGTTGCTGCTCTCTCTCTCTCTCTCTCTCTCTCTCTCTCTCTCTCTCTCTCTCTCTACAAGTGTTATTGTGGCCACTATTCTCATCAGCTCTCGGTATGTGTCCTGTGCCAAGGCCTAAGGCACATACCTGGCTGCTGCTTTCCACAGTTTCTCTGTGGAGCTTGGCCACAAGAGAATTCAGAATTATGATACCTCTTTCAGAACCCTGATTGGTTAAGCTTTAGAATTCTTCCGCTTATCTAGTTTCCTTCTTCTTTAAGAGTCAGGACTACAAATGCCAGTGGAACCGTTTAATTTCTATTCTCTTTTCCTCTCACTTTATTTCGTTCTTCCATGATGGCCTTCATTTGGGGGTGCTTTGCCGGTACTGTGTTGGTCACTATTTAAAAACTAAGCAAAGCAAATTATCAAAAAAGGGTATGAAGAGTACTAAATAGTAAAATGGTGATAAATGAATCAATGCAATAAGTGAATAGACTAATAATATACACAGTAAACAGACAATAGAAAGTTGTATGAATGTAAAATAGTTTAAGAAGTGGGACCCAATATGCGTAAATCTCCCTCTCAATACCATCAATTGGAGTAAAATTACGTAAAAATGACTGGTAAAATACAGTCCCTCACTATTCATTCTAACACTTACACACTCCAAATGCTACGACCATGTAGCAATATCTCAAATGCTATGACCATATAGCAATATCTCAGTGAACACAATCCATTGCTCTTCTTAAAAGCTAATAAAATTTTAACAAAGTTTTAATGCATATGATGTATTGGTAATCCAAATGTGAGTGATCTTCCTTATACTATGTGGTCTGCAGAAACATTCTGTAAATCTCTAGAGCTGTATCATATCATTGTGGGTTATAAATCATACATGTAGGTAAAAGACAAAGGGAAAACTTTAGAATCAGCTAGATTTTTGCTGCAACTATTTCACATATAAGCCACATTTTCCAGCACTTCCAAGCACAACCTTTGAGACAGGTACATTACTCCCAGATCAGGGATGATAAACCCTGATGGCAGTTGCTCAAATTCTTCACACCTCTGGGTAAGTGTCAAGGCTGAGCTGATTAGAATAAGTTATGGGATGGCAGAAGCATCATCTTTGAGACTTAATTTATGATTTAGACAAACTTATTGCGTTAAGCTGGTTAAATGGAAAACGTAACTGTGATGAGGGATACGGAACAGAAAAGGTGACTGATGGTGATGAGGTAAGAGGTTTGTACAGTAGTTTGAGCATTCTAGGATCCTCCAGGTTATTATTATTCGTATTATTATCGTTATTATCATTAAGAATATTATTATACAAACAGTACCAACGTAGTGCTGTCAGTGTACTTGCTTCTTTCCTAATGGTATTGGAGATATAAAACATTCCTGAAAGCCAGTTGCTGAGGTCGCTCAGATGCCAGACAAACCCCAAGAAGTGGTTGGTTACCAGCATATCAAGCTGCTACTTAGATTCTCCATATGTAAATACTAAAGATTGAGAATTTCACCAACACCTCCCAGAGAGTTTCTGGACGACCTGAATCACATTTTGCAGAGAGGAAAAAAAAAAAGACATTTCATCAGAACCGCCAGAAAAACATGTCATTAGCGTCTGTCTCCCTGCAATATGAGGACAAGATATCTGCATCACAGCACGACCACCAGACACAGCTGGCGGAGATAGAGATTGAGGATATGAGGTTAGGGTGGGGGTATGTTTGGGTGCGGGACCAAGGCGCACACCACCTTCTCAAGAGTGGCTAATTTGACCATCTAATATTGTCAGAAACTTTGCGGAGTTCACACTTGTAAACACAACCTCCTTTTGTTCTGCAGAGTTACATTCCATATGGAGGATACTCCAGCCATTTACTCTGTTATACAATTGCAAAAAAAAAAAAAAAGGGGGAGGCTTGTTTCATAAAGAGCATAAATACTTATGGCTTGATTATCACATCTCCATATAAATGACTTGACTTTAAAACTGTCATCAGTGGCTGTGTTTACAAGCTACTACTGATATAAAACTGAGGTAGAGCGTTGACTGATAAACCTGATGAACATACCTGCACAAACAGCATAACAGTGAACTGTGTAATATGGGCACAGAACTCAGGCCTCTAGGTATAGGGACATCAACTTAGGACCCGTACTGTACTTTCAGTAAGTAAGACCCTACACCTGTAGATGAATGGCAGCATGATCTTCCACCTCTAAGTACTCCAAGTGATTTTTAAATATCAAAAATATTTGATTATTTCCAACCTGAATTCATTATATAATGTCAATCCCACAGATTTCAAAATTCCTACCACATTGCAGCAGCTCTTATTTCATTACAGTGTGACAAATCAATTTTGAATAGAGCATATCATACTTCCATTGTCCTTGAAGAGGTTGAGCATTATGGTCCCATATATCCAGTGGAATGACTGCTGCTGCTACTGCTAGTTAGGTTACTACCACTGCTACCTGGCAGTGTACTGCTGGCATCTGGGGCATTACTAGGGTCATGATGATTGGCAGATTTAACACCTGGGTGGTAGGAGTTGATGTGTGTCCAGAGGGAGTACTTGTTGCGGAAGACCTTGCGACAATAAAGGCAGAGAGCCTCCTCTTGGGCCGAGTGTCTGATCTTGAGGTGCTTTTTGAGGTTGGCACGGTTGCTGATAAGCTTGTGGCACACCGGACATGGACGAGCCTCATATGGGTTATCCTCTGTGGACAAAAGAAACAATAAAATTTAGTACTCTCAGAGGTAATACATCAAAGAAGCTTCATATAATCCAACTTCACAAAATCAATAAAAAATCATTTTCTTAAACACAGATATAGATTAAAGTAATGGAAATACTAAGAATATCCTCGATACTAGGTAAGAAAAAGAAACTATGAGGGAATAAGGGATTATGTGTTTGAGAAATAAACAAGGATAAACCAGTGTCAATACCACAGTGTTAACAAGATGTGTTCCCATGAAAAACAATTGTACAGTTGTGAAGAGCACATAAGATGTAGATACCATATGCAAATTCAATTAATATATCAAAATCTATAAAATCTTTATCAAAATGGAAGGGAAATTCTTTCACAAAATTAGTTCCATGCCAACTTTACAGTCTAAGTACTACCACATCTTCAAAAAAACTAAGGTACACATATAAAGAAACAGCCAAATAAAAATATGATCAATAAGAGAGAGCTTTATTTATGTTTTCTTTATTGTAGG
This sequence comes from Panulirus ornatus, assembly GCF_036320965.1. Taxonomy (NCBI): domain Eukaryota; kingdom Metazoa; phylum Arthropoda; class Malacostraca; order Decapoda; family Palinuridae; genus Panulirus; species Panulirus ornatus. The sequence continues at coordinate 63,834,750 of NC_092233.1, forward strand.
GTTCTATAGAATATTGGGGGAACATTAATCCTTAACTCTATGGATGAATGTTCATACTTCTATAGATATACACATGAATAAACACAACCTTTAAGTACATAAAATCATTATATTACTATTTATCATACTTGATCATTTTCTGCATCACTGAGGTAGTGCCAGGAAACAGACGAAGAAAGACCCATCCATTCATATACACAAATACATGCATACACGCCCATTATTATTATTTCTATTAAACCAAAGCACTGTTTCCTATGTCAGTGAGGTAAAGCCAGGAAACAGATGAAGAATGGTCCATCCACTTTTATACACATAAATATTTATATATTCACCATTTCCCCCATTAGCAAGGTAACATTAAGAACAGAGGACTGAGCCTAATATGTACATGTGTATATATGTGTGTATGCGTATGTGTTTGTGTATGTTATGTATATGTATCTGTATGTATATGTGCATGTATGGATATCTATATATTAGTATCATTATTATTTATTATACTTTGTCGCTGTCTCCCACGTTAGCGAGGTAGCACTAGGAAACAGATGAAAGAATGGCTCAACCCACCCACATACACATGTATATACATACACGTTCACACATGAACATATACATACCTATCCATTTCAACATATACACATGTATACAGACACAGATATATACATATATACACATGTACATAATTCATACTTGCTGCCTTTATTCATTCCCGTCGCCACCTCGCCACACATGAAATGACAACCCCCTCCCCCCGCATGCACGCGAGGTAGCACTAGGAAAAGACAACAAATGCCACATTCGTTCACACTCAGTCTCTAGCTGTCATGTATAATGCACCAAAACCACAGCTCCCTATCCACATCCAGGCCCCACAAAACTTTCCATGGTTTACCCCAGACACTTCACATGCCCTGGTTCAATCTACTGACAGCATGTTGACCCCAGTATACCACATTGTTTCAATTACGCTATTCCTTGCACGTCTTTCACCCTCCTGCATGTTCAGGCCCCGAACGCTCAAAATCTTTTTCACTCCATCTTTCCACCTCCAATTTGCTCTCCCACTTCTCCTTCCCTCCACCTCTGGCACATATATCCTCTTTGTCAATCTTTCTTTACTCATTCTCTCCATTTGACCAAACCATTTCAATACCCCCTCTTCTGCTCTCTCAACCATACTCATTTTTTTACCACATATCTCTCTTACCCTTTCAGTACTTACTCAATCAAACCCCTCACAACACATATTGTCCTCAAACATCTCATTTCCTACACATCCACCCTCCTCTACACAACCCTATCTATAGCCCATGCCTCACAAACATATAACATTGTTGGAACCACTATTCCTTCAAACATACCCATTTTTGCTCTACAAGATAACATTCTCACCTTCCACACATTCTTCAACTCTCCCAGAACCTTCACCCCCTCCCCCACCCTGTGACTCACTTCCGTTTCCAGGGTTCCATCCGCTGCTAAATCCACTCCCAGATATCTAAAACACTTCACTTCCTCCAGTTTTTCTACATTCAAACTCACTTTCCAATTTACTTGTCCCTCAACCCTACTGAACCTAATAACCTTCCTCTTATTCACATTTACTCCCAGCTTTCTTCTTTCATACACTTTACCAAACTCAGGCACCAACTTCTCCAGTTTCTCACCCGAATCAGCCACCAGTGCTGTATCATCAGCGAACAACAACGGACTCACTTCCCTAGCCCTCTCGTCCACAACATACTGCATACTTGCCCCTCTCTCCAAAACTCTTGCATTCACCTCCCTAACAACCCCATCCATATATAAATTAAACAACCATGGAGACATCACACACCCCTGCCACAAACCGACATTCACTGGGAACCAATCATCTTCCTCTCTTCCTTCTCATACACATGCCTTACATCCTCAATAAAAACTTTTCACTGCTTCTAACAACTTACCTCCCACATCATATACTCTTAATACCTTCCACAGAGCATCTCTATCAACTATATCATATATGCCTTCTCCAGATCCATAAATGCTACATACAAATCCATTTGCAAATCCATTTGCTTTTCTAAGTATTTCTCACATTCTTCAAAGCAAACACCTGAGATACACATCCTCTACCACTTCTGAAACCACACTGCTCTTCCCCAATCTGATGCTCTGTACATGCCTTCACCCTCTCAATCAATACCCTCCCATATAATTTACCAGGAATACTCAGCAAACTTACACCTCTGTAATTTGAACACTCACCTTTATCCCCTTTGCCTTTGTACAATGGCATTATGCATGCATTCTCCCAATCCTCAGGCACTTCACCATGGCCCATGCATACAATGAATATCCTTAGCAACCAGTCAACAACATAGTCACCCCCTTTTTAATAAATTCCCCTGCAATATCATCCAAACCTGCTGCCTTGCTGGCTTTCATATTCCGCAAAGCTTTAACTACCTCGACCAAAACACCCTATACCTACCACTCTATCATCAAACACATTCAACAAACCTTCAAAATACTCCATCTCCCTCTCACTTCACCACTACTGGTTATTACCTCCCCATTTGCCCCCTTCACCGATTTTCCCATTTGTTCTCTTGTCTTACGCACTTTATTTACCTCCTTCCAAAACATCCTTTTATTCTCCCTAAAATTCAGTGATACTCTCTCACCCCAACTCTCATTTGCCCTCTTATTCACCTCTTGCATCTTTCTCTTGACCTCTTGCCTCTTTCTTTTATACATCTCCAAGTCTTTTATACATCTCCCAGTCATTTGCACTATTTCCCCGCAAAAATTGTTCAAATGCCTCTCTCTTCTCTTTCACTAACAATCTCACTTCTTCATCCCACCACTCACTACACTTTCTAATCTTCCCATCTCCCACCTTTCTTATGCCACAAGCATCTTTTGCGCAAGCCATCACTGCTTCCCTAAATACATCCCATTCCTCCCCTACTCCCCTTACATCATTTGCTCTCACCTTTTTCCATTCTCCACTCAATCTCTCCTGGTACTTCCTCACACAAGTCACCTTCTCAAGCTCACTTGCTCTCACCACTCTCTTCACCCCAACATTCTCTCTTCTTTTCTGAAAACCTCTACATATCTACACCTTCACCTCAACAAGATAATGATAAGATATCCCTCCAGTTGACCCTCGCAGTACATTAACATCCAAAAGTCTCTCTTTCAAGCCCCTATCAATTAACACATAATCCAATAACGCTCTCTGGCCATCTCTCCTACTTACATACGCATACTTATGTACATCTCACTTTTTATAGCAGGTATTCCCAATCACCAACTCCCAAAATAATTGACGTGAGTCAGAGGATCATCTCGTCCCCATCACATCATTCAGAGCGATACCAGTTTGCATCAGCCTTCACTCCTGCCTGCAGTAGCATGCTTTCTGACATGTTTCATGAGCTCCTCTTCGCCAATGGAACTACCTTGGCCCACCAGTGATGCTACTATGTTTGAAAATCAAGAACCATTGCAACACAAACCTCACCAGGTGGTAGAGTGTCCCGCAGTGTATCGGGACAGACTTCCCCAAAACTTTTTTTAAAGGGGAAGTAAATGTTTATAGTTGTGTTACTGGAGTGATAGTTTTCATACATGGTGCTTTGACAAGAAAATAGTGAAATTGGAAAAAATGTAGCTTAGACATTGAAGCTTATTGATACAGTGGTTAAATTGATGAGAACTACTATTGTCGTTTGTGTAAATAAATTAAACATTTCCTTTTTCCATAGCCAGAGGTTGAACCATTATGTGACATTCATTTTTTCATTTCATTTCAAGCTAGAAGTTTCAGTTTTCTAAATTGTTTCTTACATTTTTCACATGTATATATATGTATGTGTGTGTGTGTGTGTATATGTGTGTGTGTGTGTGTGTGTATGTGTGTGTATGTGTATATATATATGTATATTATCCCTGGGGATAGGGGTGAAAGAATACTTCCCACGCATTCCTCGCGTGTCGTAGAAAGCAACTAGAGGGGACGGGAGCGGGGGGCCAGAAATCCTCCCCTCCTTGTATTTTTTTAACTTTCTAAAATGGGAAACAGAAGAAGGAGTTGCGCGGGGAGTGCTCATCCTCCTCGAAGGCTCAGATTGGGGTGCCTAAATGTGTGTGGATGTAACCAAGATGTGAAAAAAGGAGAGATAGGTAGTATGTTTGAGGAAAGGAACCTGGATGTTTTGGCTCTGAGTGAAACGAAGCTCAAGGGTAAAGGGGAAGAGTGGTTTGGGAATGTCTTGGGAGTAAAGTCAGGGGTTAGTGAGAGGACAAGAGCAAGGGAAGGAGTAGCAGTACTCCTGAAACAGGAGTTGTGGAAGTATGTGATAGAATGTAAGAAAGTAAATTCTCGATTAATATGGGTAAAACTGAAAGTTGATGGAGAGAGATGGGTGATTATTGGTGCATATGCACCTGGGCATGAGAAGAAAGATCATGAGAGGCAAGTGTTTTGGGAGCAGCTGAATGAGTGTGTTAGTGGTTTTGATGCACGAGACTGGGTTATAGTGTTGGGTGATTTGAATGCAAAGGTGAGTAATGTGGCAGTTGAGGGAATAATTGGTATACATGGGGTGTTCAGTGTTATAAATGGAAATGGTGAAGAGCTTGTAGATTTATGTGCTGAAAAAGGACTGATGATTGGGAATACCTGGTTTAAAAAGCGAGATATACATAAGTATACTTATGTAAGTAGGAGAGATGGCCAGAGAGCGTTATTGGATTACGCGTTAATTGACAGGCGCGCGAAAGAGAGACTTTTGGATGTTAATGTGCTGAGAGGTGCAACTGGAGGGATGTCTGATCATTATCTTGTGAAGGCAAAGGTGAAGATTTGTATGGGTTTTCAGAAAAGAAGAGTGAATGTTGGGGTGAAGAGGGTGGTGAGAGTAAGTGAGCTTGGGAAGGAGACTTGTGGGAGGAAGTACCAGGAGAGACTGAGTACAGAATGGAAAAAGGTGAGAACAATGGAAGTAAGGGGAGTGGGGGAGGAATGGGATGTATTTAGGGAATCAGTGATGGATTGCGCAAAAGATGCTTGTGGCATGAGAAGAGTGGGAGGTGGGTTGATTAGAAAGGGTAGTGAGTGGTGGGATGAAGAAGTAAGAGTATTAGTGAAAGAGAAGAGAGAGGCATTTGGACGATTTTTGCAGGGAAAAAATGCAATTGAGTGGGAGACGTATAAAAGAAAGAGACAGGAGGTCAAGAGAAAGGTGCAAGAGGTGAAAAAAAAGGGCAAATGAGAGTTGGGGTGAGAGAGTATAATTAAATTTTAGGGAGAATAAAAAGATGTTCTGGAAGGAGGTAAATAAAGTGCGTAAGACAAGGGAGCAAATGGGAACTTCTGTGAAGGGCGCAAATGGGGAGGTGATAACAAGTAGTGGTGATGTGAGAAGGAGATAGAGTGAGTATTTTGAAGGTTTGTTGAATGTGTTTGATGATAGAGTGGCAGATATAGGGTGTTTTGGTCGAGGTGGTGTGCAAAGTGCGAGGGTTAGGGAAAATGATTTGGTAAAGAGAGAAGAGGTAGTAAAAGCTTTGCGGAAGATGAAAGCCGGCAAGGCAGCAGGTTTGGATGGTATTGCAGTGGAATTTATTAAAAAAGGGGGTGACTGTATTGTTGACTGGTTGGTAAGGTTATTTAATGAATGTATGACTCATGGTGAGGTGCCTGAGGATTGGCGGAATGCGTGCATAGTGCCATTGTACAAAGGCAAAGGGGATAAGAGTGAGTGCTCAAATTACAGAGGTATAAGTTTGTTGAGTATTCCTGGCAAATTATATGGGAGGGTATTGATTGAGAGGGCGAAGGCATGTACAGAGCATCAGATTGGGGAAGAGCAGTGTGGTTTCAGAAGTGGTAGAGGATGTGTGGATCAGGTGTTTGCTTTGAAGAATGTATGTGAGAAATACTTAGAAAAGCAAATGGATTTGTATGTAGCATTTATGGATCTGGAGAAGGCATATGATAGAGTTGATAGAGATGCTCTGTGGAAGGTATTAAGAATATATGGTGTGGGAGGCAAGTTGTTAGAAGCAGTGAAAAGTTTTTATCGAGGATGTAAGGCATGTGTACGTGTAGGAAGAGAGGAAAGTGATTGGTTCTCAGTGAATGTAGGTTTGCGGCAGGGGTGTGTGATGTCTCCATGGTTGTTTAATTTGTTTATGGATGGGGTTGTTAGGGAGGTGAATGCAAGAGTTTTGGAAAGAGGGGCAAGTATGAAGTCTGTTGGGGATGAGAGAGCTTGGGAAGTGAGTCAGTTGTTGTTCGCTGATGATACAGCGCTGGTGGCTGATTCATGTGAGAAACTGCAGAAGCTGGTGACTGAATTTGGTAAAGTGTGTGAAAGAAGAAAGTTAAGAGTAAATGTGAATAAGAGCAAGGTTATTAGGTACAGTAGGGTTGAGGGTCAAGTCAATTGGGAGGTGAGTTTGAATGGAGAAAAACTGGAGGAAGTGAAGTGTTTTAGATATCTGGGAGTGGATCTGGCAGCGGATGGAACCATGGAAGCGGAAGTGGATCATAGGGTGGGGGAGGGGGAGAAAATTCTGGGAGCCTTGAAGAATGTGTGGAAGTCGAGAACATTATCTCGGAAAGCAAAAATGGGTATGTTTGAAGGAATAGTGGTTCCAACAATGTTGTATGGTTGCGAGGCGTGGACTATGGATAGAGTTGTGCGCAGGAGGATGGATGTGCTGGAAATGAGATGTTTGAGGACAATGTGTGGTGTGAGGTGGTTTGATCGAGTAAGTAACGTAAGGGTAAGAGAGATGTGTGGAAATAAAAAGAGCGTGGTTGAGAGAGCAGAAGAGGGTGTTTTGAAATGGTTTGGTCACGTGGAGAGAATGAGTGAGGAAAGATTGACCAAGAGGATATACGTGTCGGAGGTGGAGGGAACAAGGAGAAGAGGGAGACCAAATTGGAGGTGGAAAGATGGAGTGAAAAAGATTTTGTGTGATCGGGGCCTGAACATGCAGGAGGGTGAAAGGAGGGCAAGGAATAGAGTGAATTGGAGCGATGTGGTATACCGGGGTTGACGTGCTGTCAGTGGATTGAGTCAAGGCATGTGAAGCGTCTGTGGTAATCCATGGAAAGCTGTGTAGGTATGTATATTTGCGTGTGTGGACGTATGTATATACATGTGTATGGGGGTTGGTTGGGCCATTTCTTTCGTGTGTTTCCTTGCGCTACCTCACAAACGCGGGAGACAGCGACAAAGCAAAAAAAAAAAAAATATATATATATATATATATATATATATATATATATATATATATATATATATATTCTATTTATTTTGCTTTGTCGGTCTCCCGCGTTTGCGAGGTAGCGCAAGGAAACAGATGAAAGAAATGGCCCAACCCACCCCCATACACATGTATATACACACACGTCCACACACGCAAATATACATACCTATACATCTCAATGTACACATATATATACACACACAGACACATACATATATACCCATGCACACAATTCACACTGTCTGCCCCTACTCATTCCCATCGCCACCTCGCCACACATGGAATACCATCCCCCTCATCCCTCATGTGTACGGGGTAGCGCTAGGAAAGGACAACAAAGGCCTCATTCGTTCACACTCAGTCTCTAGCCGTCATGCAATAATGCCCGAAACCACAGCTCCCTCTCCACATCCAGGCCCCACACAGCTTTCCATGGTTTACCCCAGACGCTTCACATGTCCTGATTCAATCCACTGACAGCACGTCAATCCCGGTATACCACATCGATCCAATTCACTCTATTCCTTGCCCGCCTTTCACCCTCCTGCATGTTCAGGCCCCGATCACTCAAAATCTTTTTCACTCCATCTTTCCACCTCCAATTTGGTCTCCCACTTCTCCTCGTTCCCTCCACCTCCGACACATATATCCTCTTGGTCAATATTTCCTCACTCATTCTCTCCATGTGCCCAAACCATTTCAAAACACCCTCTTCTGCTCTCTCAACCACGTTCTTTTTATTTCCACACATCTCTCTTACCCTTACATTACTTACTCGATCAAACCACCTCACACCACACATTGTCCTCAAACATCTCATTTCCAGCACATCCACCCTCCTGCACACAACTCTATCCATAGCCCACGTCTCACAACCATACAACATTGTTGGAACCACTATTCCTTCAAACATACCCATTTTTGCTTTCCGAGATAATGTTCTCGACTTCCACACATTCTTTAAGGCTCCCAGGATTTCCAGCCCCCCGCTCCCTCCCCTTTTGGTCGCCTTCTACGACACGCAGGGAACACGTGGGAAGTATTCTTTCTCCCCTATCCCCAGGGATATATATATATATATATATATATATATATATATATATTTTTTTTTTTTTTTTCATACTATTCGCCATTTCCCGCGATAGCGAGGTAGCGTTAAGAACAGAGGACTGGGCCTTTGAGGGAATATCCTCACCTGGCCCCCTTCTCTGTTCCTTCTTTTGGAAAATTAAAAAAAAAAAAAAAAAAAAAAAAAAAAAAAAAAAAAAAAAAAACGAGAGGGGAGGATCTCCAGCCCCCCGCTCCCTTCCCTTTTAGTCGCCTTCTACAACACGCAGGGAATACGTGGGAAGTATTCTTTCTCCCCTATCCCCAGGGATATATATATATATATATATATATATATATATATATATATATATATATATATATATATATATATATATATATATATATTTATATATATATATATATATATATATATATATATATATATATATATATATATATATATATATATATATATATTTATTTGTTTATTTTGCTTTGTCGCTATCTGCCGCGTCCGCGAGGAAGCGCAAGGAAACAGACGAAAGAAATGGCCCAACCCACCCGCATACACATGCACACACACACACGACCACACACGCAAATATACACACCTATACATCTCAATGTACACATATATATACACACACAGACACATACATATATACCCATGCACACAATTCACACTGTCTGCCCCTACTCATTCCCATCGCCACCCCGCCACACACGGAATACCATCCCCCTCCCCCCTCATGTGTGCGAGGTAGCACTAGGAAAAGACAACAAAGGCCCCATTTGTTCACACTCAGTCTCTAGCTGTCATGCAATAATGCCCGAAACCACAGCTCCCTCTCCACATCCACGCCCCACACAACTTTCCATGGTTTACCCCAGACGCTTCATATGACCTGATTCAATCCACTGACAGCACGTCAACCCTGGTATACCACATCGATCCAATTCACTCTATTCCTTGCCCTCCTTTCACCCTCCTGCATGTTCAGGCCCCGATCACACAAAATCTTTTTCACTCCATCTTTCCACCTCCAATTTGGTCTCCCACTTCTCCTCGTTCCCTTCACCTCCGACACATATATCCTCTTGGTTGATCTTTCCTCACTCATTCTTTCCATGTGCCCAAACCATTACAAAAACACCCTCTTCTGCTCTCTCAACCACGCTCTTTTTATTTCCACACATCTCTCTTACCCTTACGTTACTTACTCGATCAAACCACCTCACACCACACATTGTCCTCAAACATCTCATTTCCAGCACATCCATCCTCCTGCACACAACTCTATCCATAGCCCACGCCTCGCAACCATACAACATTGTTGGAACCACTATTCCTTCAAACATACCCATTTTTGCTTTCCGAGATAATGTTCTCGACTTCCACACATTCTTCAAGGCTCCCAGAATTTTCGCCCCCTCCCCCACCCTATGATCCACTTCCGCTTCCATGGTTCCATCCGCTGCCAGATCCACTCCCAGATATCTAAAACACTTTACTTCCTCCAGTTTTTCTCCATTCAAACTTACCTCCCAACTGACTTGACCCTCAACCCTACTGTACCTAATAACCTTGCTCTTATTCACATTTACTCTTAACTTTCTTCTTTCACACACTTTACCAAACTCAGTCACCAGCTTCTGCAGTTTCTCACATGAATCAGCCACCAGCGCTGTATCATCAGCAAACATATATATATATATATATATATATATATATATATATATATATATATATATATGTATATATATATATATATATATATATATATATATATATATATATATATATATACATGTATGTGAGAAATACTTAGAAAAGCAAATGGATTTGTATGTAGCATTTATGGATCTGGAGAAGGTATATGATAGAGTTGATAGAGATGCTCTGTGGAAGGTATTAAGAATATATGGTGCGGGAGGCAAGTTGTCAGAAGCAGTGAAAAGTTTTTATCGAGGATGTAAGGCATGTGTACGTGTAGGAAGAGAGGAAAGTGATTGGTTCTCAGTGAATGTAGGTTTGCGGCAGGGGTGTGTGATGTCTCCATGGTTGTTTAATTTGTTTATAGATGGGGTTGTTAGGGAGGTGAATGCAAGAGTTTTGGAAAGAGGGGCAAGTATGAAGTCTGTTGGGGATGAGAGAGCTTGGGAAGTGAGTCAGTTGTTGTTCGCTGATGATACAGCGCTGGTGGCTGATTCATGTGAGAAACTGCAGAAGCTGGTGACTGAGTTTGGTAAAGTGTGTGAAAGAAGAAAGTTAAGAGTAAATGTGAATAAGAGCAAGGTTATTAGGTACAGTAGGGTTGAGGGTCAAGTCAATTGGGAGGTGAGTCTGAATGGAGAAAAACTGGAGGAAGTGAAGTGTTTTAGATATCTGGGAGTGGATCTGGCAGCGGATGGAACCATGGAAGCGGAAGTGGATCATAGGGTGGGGGAGGGGGAGAAAATTCTGGGAGCCTTGAAGAATGTGTGGAAGTCGAGAACATTATCTCGGAAAGCAAAAATGGGTATGTTTGAAGGAATAGTGGTTCCAACAATGTTGTATGGTTGCAAGGCGTGGGCTATGGATAGAGTTGTGCGCAGGAGGATGGATGTGCTGGAAATGAGATGTTTGAGGACAATGTGTGGTGTGAGGTGGTTTGATCAAGTAAGTAACGTAAGGGTAAGAGAGATGTGTGGAAATAAAAAGAGCGTGGTTGAGAGAGCAGAAGAAGGTGTTTTGAAATGGTTTGGGCACATGGAGAGAATGAGTGAGGAAAGATTGACCAAGAGGATATATGTGTCGGAGGTGGAGGGAACGAGGAGAAGAGGGAGACCAAATTGGAGGTGGAAGGATGGAGTGAAAAAGATTTTGTGTGATCAGGGCCTGAACATGCAGGAGGGTGAAAGGAGGGCAAGGAATAGAGTGAATTGGAGCGATGTGGTATACCGGGGTTGACGTGCTGTCAGTGGATTGAATCAAGGCATGTGAAGCGTCTGGGGTAAACCATGGAAAGTTGTGTAGGTATGTATATTTGCGTGTGTGGACGTATGTATATACATGTGTATGGGGGTGGGTTGGGCTATTTCTTTCGTCTGCTTCCTTGCGCTACCTCGCAAACGCGGGAGACAGCGACAAAAAAAAAAAAAAAAATATATATATATATATATATATATATATATATATATATATATATATATATATATATATATATATATATATATATATATATATTTTTTTTTTTTTTTTTTTTTTATACTTTGTCGCTGTCTCCCGCGTTTGCGAGGTAGCGCAAGGAAACAGACGAAAGAAATGGCCCAACCCCCCCCCCCCCCATACACATGTACATACGTCCACACACGCAAATATACATACCTACACAGCTTTCCATGGTTTACCCCAGACGCTTCACATGCCTTGATTCAATCCACTGACAGCACGTCAACCCCTGTATACCACATCGCTCCAATTCACTCTATTCCTTGCCCTCCTTTCACCCTCCTGCATGTTCAGGCCCCGATCACACAAAATCTTTTTCACTCCATCTTTCCACCTCCAATTTGGTCTCCCTCTTCTCCTCGTTCCCTCCACCTCCGACACATATATCCTCTTGGTCAATCTTTCCTCACTCATTCTCTCCATGTGCCCAAACCATTTCAAAACACCCTCTTCTGCTCTCTCAACCACGCTCTTTTTATTTCCACACATCTCTCTTACCCTTACGTTACTCACTCGCTCAAACCACCTCACACCACACATTGTCCTCAAACATCTCATTTCCAGCACATCCATCCTCCTGCGCACATCTCTATCCACAGCCCACGCCTCGCAACCATACAACATTGTTGGAACCACTATTCCTTCAAACATACCCACTTTTGCTTTCCGAGATAATGTTCTCGACTTCCACACATTTTTCAAGGCTCCCAAAATTTTCGCCCCCTCCCCCACCCTATGATCCACTTCCGCTTCCATGGTTCCATCCGCTGCCAGATCCACTCCCAGATATCTAAAACACTTCACTTCCTCCAGTTTTTCTCCATTCAAACTCACCTCCCAATTGACTTGACCCTCACCCCTACTGTACCTAATAACCTTGCTCTTATTCACATTTACTCTTAACTTTCTTCTTCCACACACTTTACCAAACTCAGTCACCAGCTTCTGCAGTTTCTCACATGAATCAGCCACCAGCGCTGTATCATCAGCGAACAACAACTGACTCACTTCCCAAGCTCTCTCATCCCCAACAGACTTCATACTTGCCCCTCTTTCCAGGACTCTTGCATTTACCTCCCTAACAACCCCATCCATAAACAAATTAAACAACCATGGAGACATCACACACCCCTGCCGCAAACCTACATTCACTGAGAACCAATCACTTTCCTCTCTTCCTACACGTACACATGCCTTACATCCTCGATAAAAACTTTTCACTGCTTCTAACAACTTGCCTCCCACACCATATATTCTTAATACCTTCCACAGAGCATCTCTATCAACTCTATCATATGCCTTCTCCAGATCCATAAATGCTACATACAAATCCATTTGCTTTTCTAAGTATTTCTCACATATATATATATATATATATATATATAAATATAATGTGAGTAGAGGTTACTGAAGTGTGAGGCAAGAGTAATCATTCGTTTTCACAGGGTGACTGGCAGTTAATTATGGAGGAGCAGTTTGGGTGGGAAGGATCAATGCTCTTTCATATAATTGAGGTTCAAGCATGTTGAGTTGGGATTGTATTTGGAGTATCTTTGTTTCACCATTTGGTGTTGAGTGTTTCTAAGGGGCTAGTGATTGTTCTGGGTGCACTATTTTGTGTGGGTACCAACTTCATTATACTTGCTTTTGAGAGGATGGAAGACCACATAGATGATGCATAAACTAAAAAGAAGAAATATTGTTTGTAGAGGATGTTACAGGATTCTTTTTCTTGTCCAAATCATGTGCCAATTAGCATTCTGAAGGCAAGTAGTTTGTGTGTTGCTTTTTTGTTGATGTCATCGGTGTACGAGTGAATGTCAAGTGTTTGATGTATGTGATGCCTAGAATGGTTGGTGTTTTGTTCAATGAGAGTAATTTTCCATTCAAGGTGAATGGAGAATGTGAGCTAGATTTATGTCTGTCTGGGGTTAAAAGAGTGACTGAAACTTCTGTGAAGATGTAGACATTCTATTCTGAGTGAATCATTGTTCCAATTGTGTAATGTAGTGCTATATGTTTATTCCTACATTGGTGTCAGGGAGTTGTGATGTGTTTGTGAAGTTGACTCTATATGAGAGGACCCTCATGCTTTGGTCTGCTGGAGGTAATGGGATGTCGTGTATGAAGAGACTGAAGATGGCAGGAAAAAGAACTGCTTTGTAAATCATCTTAAAGGTGAAGCCAGTGTAAGTGGCTCTGGCATGGTAGTCAGCTATGAAACTGGCCAACCACTGTGTGGCATCATGGTGTCATGTATTCTCTGTGAGAAGATGTATTGTGGGACAGTGTCAAAATGCTTTGTTGATGACCACTGCCATTAGTGTTCAGTGGGAGAGGGGTTGTCGTTAGTTAAAGCCAGCTGGGATGTTTTGTTACGTTAGCAGGTAAAAAGGTGGTGGAGTGTTTAGGTCTGAAGCCTAGTTATGTAGGTAATGGTGGGATATTTTTCTTCATTCTGTTCTAAATCAATTTTTCACAGAATGTGGATACTGAAGCCAGAAGTGATTTAGAGTAGTTAGAGGAGGGGGAGTTGGGAACTGGATACTTTCGAGGGTATTTGCACTGATATACGTCAGCAAGTTTCCATCCGGACGTTTAAGATCTGTTGTGTAGCCAGGAGTAGTTGACATCTGTCAGCAATTGGATTGTAACTGGGCCAAAGTGTTTTATGCCAAAGTTTAATATATTATCAGGGCCTGTTGCAGGAGACTTCTTCGAGGTTTCAAATGCATTGCTTGTATTGGTGGAAGTGAAATGCTGGTGAGCAGTTGTTTCTGGAAAAAAATTTGTTGGTTTATCATGACTCCTGTTTAGGTGTGATGTTGGTTTTTGGCTGATTTTTAAGTGTTTCATGAGTATGTTTGTGAGTTCTTTGGGAGAAGGGATGTTGGTGAAATGGGTCAATAATGCTTCATGAGTCAGGATGGATTAGTGCAGTAAATCTGGATTTTCTTCATCATGCATCAGAGCTGGCTGCAGTGTCTTGTGGTCCACTGTGTTGATGAAGGCATGTCAATTTGTAGTTTGCCTTTCAGTGATAAAGTTGCTGATGGTGTTACTTAAAATTTGCTTTTGTTATCTGATTTCTACAGATAAGTGGTTCTGTATGAGCTGCTTTCATTGCTTTATGAACGTACCTTGCGGGGAATATCCATACAGTATTTGCTTTCTGATGACTTGGTTAGAGATGTTAATGAAGTGTGAGACAGCATTTAGGTGACAGGAAATCATCCATACTGTAGTTCTGGAGCTTTGTTTCTATGTTCTGTGTGAAAACTGACCAGTCTACTTTCCTGTAGTATGTGTAAAATTATTTTGATGGCTGTGTGTAGGTGTGGTGGGTGGGCCAGATGGAGTGTTAGAATAGGCAAGTGGTCAGAGGACAGTTCCAGTAGCATGCTACAGGCAGTCCCTGTGTAGGGCTAGTGAGAAGGTGATATCTTGTGAGGCTGGCTGCTGGAGGTGGTGGGATGAGAGTCTTGCTGGCTGGTTGTGTTAGTTTAGGATTTTAAGAGGCTGCATTTGGTTTATGAGGCTTTTACCTCAAGGATCTTGGGTAAGAGTGCTGAGCCAAGTGGGATGGTGAGCAATGATAAGTGCTGAGTATACTGGTCAGGCTTTGGAGCTGGGAGTTCATCTGGACAGAATGTGGAAGAACACGGTATGGAGGCAATGATTGGGTTGTAGTTAGTACTGTGAAGTTTTACACTTATGGACTGTACTGCTACAGCACTGTCCTTATCTGTGAACTGTTTTGTAGTGTCACTGGTGTTGGAAAAAGGCATGGTTTGGTGAAGTGTCATGAGTCCTTTTCCTGACAGTTGTGTAGATGTACAAAGGTGGGAAGGAGGCTTTGGATGTGAAAAGTTCACCATAGCCAGAAGCTACCCCGGCGGTGTTGCTGTTGGGTAGAACTCTAAAGGGACCTCTTGACCTACTGTGGATGTTGTGTTCAAGGGGATGCATGAGTATAAATATATATATCTTCAACTCTAAAACACTTAATCCTTACAACAGAGTTGCCAAGGGAACAGTTCCAGCTTAAACCCTCATCAGTCTCTTCCTACATAACCTCCCATGATTTTAGCATAGAAATCAAAACTTGAAAGTCCTCTCATATGAAGATGACCTCAAAAAACTACATCACAACATCCTGACACTAAACTAGGAACAACATACGTGCAGCACTACATTACACAAGTGAAACAATAGCTCACCCACAATAGAATGTTCGTATCTCCAAAGAAGTCCTTGATCATCCTTTTAACATCGGACAGACCTAACTCTAGCTCACACCCTCATGTCACCTTGAATGGTCAATCAATCTCTCTCCATAAAATTCCAACGATCCCAGACATTATGTGTGACATACACAACAATCACTCCCCACACCAATAATATCAACACAAAAATTTGGCAAACTAAATGCCCTTAGAACTCTAACTGGCACTAGATTTGGACAGGAAAAGAAATCCCTTTAAATCTTGTAAAAACAATTCATCTTCTCCACTCTTAACTACACCCCACATGCCTGGTCTTCCATTCTCTCAAAAGTAAGTATAACAAAGCTGCAAACTACACAAGATCACGCACTCAAAGCAATCACTGTCTGCCTACCAACCATAAACACTCAACACCTACATCATGAAACAAAGATCCTCCCAATACAATCCCACCTCAGCATGCTTGGAATTCAATTCCATGGAAAAGCACTGAACCCCTGCTGCCCAAACCACTCCAAAATTGACCACCATCTGCAAAGTAAAAATAAAATGCTTACTCCTGCCTCATACTTCAGCAACCTCTATTCAAGGGTCCTCCTACTCCTAATAAATATAAGACTAACAAAACACATACACACTGCCGTAACCTGAGATGCACTAAACAACCACCCTCCCCCCTCAGTCTTAAACTGAGAAGCACTAAAAACTACCATCCTAACTCAAGTCAAACTCCAGCCTACTAGGCACACACCCATCAGAAAGCACACTTCCCAGACAAACATGAGTCACGCTATCCTGCCTACAATCTGGACATCACCTATCCCTACAACACTAAAAACACAATTTCAACATACCCTAAGACCCTTTATGACCAAAATATAATTATCACAAAACAGACATCAATCACCTACCACTCAATTGCCTTGCATTCTCTGCACATAAATGTACAAACTACATCAGAAAACTTTATGACCCATGGTCCCAAATGGTGGATGTGGCTGGCTTCCTGAATGCTGCAGGAGCCTCATAAAGACAGAGGCGACTCCTAGGGCAGAATGTAAGTGAGTAAAGATATAAATTTATATATATATATATATATATATATATATATATATATATATATATATATATACAATTACGTTGACTATGCACATGTATATATAGAAAATTCTCAGGGAACTGCACGAATTCACTTCTTCAGCCTAATCAGTGGGATGTCTAATCCTACGAATATGTGACGTGAACGACAATATCCAGCCTGTGATTCATCAACTTTGTGCAATATCTTATGCATCTGGAGTAACTATTTCTACTTAACTTTGGTTCAAGGCTCATATTGGCTGGTCTGGTCACATAACTGTCTCTAGCACTCTACTAGCTTCTCACCTGACTACGCCTTGCTAGGAGAGGAGATGGTGGTTATATGGGCTCGAATGTGCTGGCATTGTAGGGCCGCATTTTGCATCGCTTGACGTGATTTCGGAGATTGAAAGCCATCGATATGCGAACTCCGCAATATTGGCAATTTACAGGTTGTCGGGAGGGCCACCTTTTAGTGTCTTTCGGACTGCTGCCTGTCGACAAATTTAGTGCCATATCTGAAACAAGGCAAACAAGAGTCAATCAAGAGGGAATAAGAGGAAGGTGAGAGCTACTTCAGTTCTTAGTGAGCAGGGATGCAAGTATACCAGGGAATGGATATAAGATGAGCATAAAGCATGAACAGTTCGGGGTACAAAAGCTGAGGGCATTTTGGCTTTAGCTCAATTTCAAAGTGAAACTTTTTCTGATTATGTACCACTGTTCCCTTTTATGGCATATGAAAAATGAGAAATGTTCATATCATTCCTTGCCATATTAATAGTAACCGATCTTACTGCGTATGAAAGCAGCTTATGACAAGACTTTCAACTCAGTTGTATTACTGTGTACATCTTCATGCTTTCTGTACTGCCATTTAGGGAAAATTTAATACGAGCCCATATAATCACATTCGGGATCTTCAATGTATATTACGGAAGATTGAAAAAATGGGCTGTTCTTCCAACTAAAAATATCAGTATATGAACGTCTTTCTATTCTCAGCACAATCACCTACCTTGGAGATTAATATCTCTAGATACTGTGATCATTTGAATAATATAAGAATAGAGTAGCTGGAGTATACACTGATGGAAACTGCTAATAGAAACAAATCCTACAATCCAAAGAACCACAAAAAATCTGAATTATCAGCAAACATCGGGACCCAAAGTCTGAAGTCTAGCGTAAGATAAATATTGATGATGATTACTATAAGATGAATAAATGCTACTATTATATTTCTTTGCTTTTATTTTATCATTATAATCAACCGCCACCTCCTGCATTAGTGAGATAGTGCAAGGAAACAGATGAGGAATGACCCAACCCATCCATATACACATGTATATACATACATACCCACACATATACATTTCAACATATACATAAATATACATATACATATATACACATGTACGTATCCATACTTGCTGCCTTCATCCATTCTCGTTACCACCCCGTCACAGGTATATACATCAACATCCACAAATACACATATACGTACATATACATTTCAAAATATACATATATACACATGTACATATCCATACTTGCTGCTTTTATCCATTCCCGTTACCACCACATCATACACGAAATAGCCCATCTCACCCCACCCCCCACCCCTACCCCAACCCAAACAAACACACACACACACACACACACACACACACACACCCATCCTTACCCTCCAGTGAGGCAGCGCCAGGAACAGACGAAAAAGGTCACATTCGTTCACACTCAGTCTCTAGCTGTCATGTGTAATGCACCAAAACCACAGTTCCCTTTCCACATTCAGGCCCCACAAAACTTTCCATGGTTTACCACAGACGCTTCACATGCCCTGGTTCAATCCACTGACAGCACGACGACCCAAATATACCACGTTGTTCCAATTCACTCATTTCCTTTCACGCCTTTCAGCTTCCTGTATGTTCAGACTATGATCACTCAAAATCTTTTTCACTCCATCCTTCCACCTCCAATTTGGTCTCCCGCTTCTCCTTCTTCCCTCCACCTCTGACATATATATCCTCTTTGTCAATCTTTCCTCACTCATGCTCTCCATAAGTCCAAACCATTTCAACACACCCTCTTGTGCTCTCTCAACCACACTCTTTTTATTACCATACATCTCTCCTACCCTTTCATTACTTAATCAAACCACCTCACACCACATATTGTCCTCAAACATTTTATTTCCAACACATCCAGCCTTCTCCGCACAACCCTATCTATAGCCCATGCCTCACAACCATTTAACATTGTTGGAACCACTATTCCTTCAAACATGCCCATTTTTGCTCTCTGAGATAACGTTCTCGCCTTCCACACACTCTTCAACGCTCCCAGAACCTTCGCTCCTTCCACCACCCTGTCACTCACTTCCACTTCCATGGTTCCATCCGCTGCTAAGTCCACTCCCAGATATCTAAAACACTTCACTTCTTCCAGTTTTTCTCCATTCAAACTTACCTCCCAATTGACTTGTCCCTCAACCCTACTGACCTAATAACCTTGCTCTCATTCACATTTACTCTCAACTTTCTTCTTTCACACACTTTACCAAACTCAGTCACCAACTTCTGCAGTTTCTCACCTGAATTAGCCGCCAGTGCTGTATCATCAGCGAACAACAACTGACTCCCTTCCCAAGCCCTCTCATCCTTAATAGACTACATACTTGCCCCTCTCTCCAATACTCTTGCATTCATCTCTCTACCTACTCCATCCATAAATAAATCAAACAACCATGTAGACATCATGTACCCCTGCTGCACACTGACATTCACTGGGACCCAATCACTTTCCTCTCTTCCTACTCGTACACATGCCTTATGTCCTTGATAAAAACTTATCACCACTTCTAGCAACTTACCTTCCACACTCTTAAAACTTTCCACAAAGCACCTCTATCCACCCTATCAAATGCCTTCTCCAGATCCACAAAAGCTACAAATCCATTTGTTTTTCACACATCCTCTACCACTTCTGAAACCACACTACTCTTCCCCAATCTGATGCATCATACATGCCTTTACCCTCTCAAAAAATACCCACCCATATAATTTCCCAGAAATACTCAACAAAACTATGTCTCTGTAGTTTGAACACTCACCTTTATCCCCTTTGCCTTTGTCCAAAGGCACTATGCATGCATTCACCAATCCTCGGGCACTTCACCATGATCCATACATAAAGTGAATATCTTTACCAACCAATAAACAACACAGTCACCCCATTTTTTCAATAAATTCCACTGCAATACCATCCAAACACACCACCTTGCCGACTTTCATCTTCCACAAAGCTTTCACTAACTTCTCTGTTCACCATACCATTCTCCCTGACCATCTCACTTCACACACCAACTTGACCACAACACCCTATAACTACCACTCTATCATCAAACACATTCAACAAACCTTCAAAATATTCACTCCATCTCCTCACTTCATCACTGCCTGTTATTACCTCCCCATTTGCGCTCTTCACCGATGTTCCCATTTGTTTTCTTGTCTTACGCACTTTATTTACCTCCTTCCAAAACATCTTATATTCTCCCTAAAATTTGATGATACTCTCTCTCACCCCAACTCTCATTTGCCCTCTTTTTTACCTCTTGCACCTTTCTCTTGACCTCCTGCTGCTTTCTTATATACATCTCCCAGCCATTTGCACTACTTCCCCGCAAAAATTGTCCAAATGCCTCTCTCTTCTCTCTCACTAACAATCTTACTTCTTCATCCCACCATTCAATACCCTTTCTAATCTACTAACCTCCCACCTATCTCATGCCACATGCATCTTTTCTGCAAGCCATCACTGCTTCCCTAAATACATCCTATTCCTTCCCCACTCCCCTTACATCATTTTCTCTCGCCTTCTGCCATTCTGCACTCAATCTCTCCTGGTACTTCCTCACACAAGTCTCCTTCCAAAGCTCACTTACTCTCACCACTCTCTTCTTCCCAACATTCTACTTTTCTGAAAACCTCTACAAATCTTCACCATCGCCTCCACAAGATAATGATTGAACATCCCTCCAGATGCTCCTCTCAGCACATTAACATTTAAAAGTCTCTCTTTTACATGCCAACTAACTAACACATAATCCAATAATGCCCTCTAGCCATCTATCCCACTAACATTCGTATACTTATGTATATCTCTCTTTTTACACCAGGTATTCCCAATCACCAGTCATTTTTCAGTACACAAATCCACAAGCTCTTCACCATTTCCATTTACAACACTGAACAACCCACGTACACCAATTATACCCTCAACTGCCACATTACTCACCTTTGCATTCAAATCACCCATCACTATAACTCAGTCTCATGCATTGAAGCTGCTAACACCCTCACTCAGCTGCTCCCAAAACACTTGCCCCTCATGATCTTTCTTTTCGTGACAGGTGCATAGGCACCAATAATCACCCACCTCTCTCCATCCACATTCACTTTTACCCATATCAATCTAGAGTCTACTTTCTTGCACTCTATCACATATTCCCACAACTCGTGCTTCAGGAGCAATGCTACTCCTTCTTTTGCTCTTATCCTCTCACTAACCCCGACTTTACTTCCAAGACATTCCCAAACCACTTTATATATATACATTATTACATGACAGCTACAGACTGAGTGTGAATGAATGTGGCCTTTGTTGTCTTGTCATTGCGCTACCTCACACACGAGGGGGGAGGGGGTTGTTATTTCATGTGTGGCAAGGTGGCGATGGGAATGAATAAAGGCAGCCAGTATGAATTATGTACATGTGTATGTATGTATATGTCTATGTGTATATATATGTATACATTGAGATGTATAAGTATGTATATTTGCGTGTGTGGACGTGTATGTATATACATGTGATTGTGGGTGGGTTGGGCCATTCTTTCGTCTGTTTCCTTGCGCTACCTCGCTAACCCAAGAGACAGCAACAAAGCAAAATAAATATAAATAAGTTATTTTTTTCATTTTTCTATTATTATACTTTGTTGCTGTTTCCTGCATTAGTGGGGTAGTGCAAGGAAACATGAAAGAATGGCGCAACCAACTCACATGCACATGTATATACATATACGTCAACACACGCATATATGCATACCTATATATTTCAATGTATACATACATATACATACACAGACATACATATATACATATGTACATAATTCATACTTATTACCTTTATTCATTCCTGTCGCCATCCTGCCACACATGAAATGACAACCCCCCTCCCCCTGCATGTGTGCAAGGTAGCACTAGGAAAAGACAACAAAGGCCACATTCATTCAAATTCAGTCTCTAGCTTTCATGTATAATACACCGACACCATGGCTCCTTTCTACATCCAGGCCCCACAAAACTTTCCATGGTTTACCTCAAAGGCTTCACATGCCCTACTTCAATCCACTGACAGCACGTCAACCCCGGTATACCACATCGCTCCAATTCACTCTATTCCTTGCCCTCCTTTCACCCTCCTGCATGTTCAGGCCCCGATCACACAAAATCTTTTTCACTCCATCTTTCCACCTCCAATTTGGTCTCCCTCTTCTCCTCGTTCCCTCCACCTTCGACACATATATCCTCTTGGTCAATCTTTCCTCACTCATTCTCTCCATGTGCCCAAACCATTTCAAAACACCCTCTTCTGCTCTCTCAACCATGCTCTTTTTATTTCCACACATCTGTCTTACCCTTACGTTACTTACTCGATCAAACCACCTCACACCACACATTGTCCTCAAACATCTCATTTCCAGCACATCCATCCTCCTGCACACCACTCTATCCATAGCCCACGCCTCGCAACCATACAACATTGTTGGAACCACTATTCCTTCAAACATACCCATTTTTGCTTTCCGAGATAATGTTCTCGACTTCCACACATTCTTCAAGGCTCCCAGAATTTTCGCCCCCTCCCCCACCCTATGATTTACTTCCGCTTCCATGGTTCCATCTGCTGCCAGATCCACTCCCAGATATCTAAAACACTTCACTTCCTCCAGTTTTTCTCCATTCAAACTCACCTCCCAATTGACTTGACCCTCAACCCTACTGTACTTAATAACCTTGCTCTTATTCACATTTACTCTTAACTTTCTTCTTTCACACACTTTACCAAACTCAGTCACCAGCTTCTGCAGTTTCTCACATGAATCAGCCACCAGCGCTGTATCATCAGCGAACAACAACTGACTCACTTCCCAAGCTCTCTCATCCCCAACAGACTTCATACTTGCCCCTCTTTCCAAAACTCTTGCATTCACCTCCCTAACAACCCCATCCATAAACAAATTAAACAACCATGGAGACATCACACACCCCTGCCACAAACCTACATTCACTGAGAACCAATCAGTTTCCTCTCTTCCTACACATACACATGCCTTACATCCTCGATAAAAACTTTTCACTGCTTCTAACAACTTGCCTCCCACACCATATATTCTTAATACCTTCCACAGAGCATCTCTATCAACTCTATCATATGCCTTCTCCAGATCCATAAATGCTACATACAAATCCATTTGCTTTTCTAAGTATTTCTCACATACATTCTTCAAAGCAAACACCTGATCCACACATCCTCTACCACTTCTGAAACCACACTGCTCTTCCCCACTCTGATGCTCTGTACATGCCTTCACCCTCTCAATCAATACCCTCCCATATAATTTACCAGGAATACTCAACAAACTTATACCTCTGTAATTTGAGCACTCACTCTTATCCCCTTTGCCTTTGTACAATGGCACTATGCACGCATTCCGCCAATCCTCAGGCACCTCACCATGAGTCATACATACATTAAATAACCTTACCAACCAGTCAACAATACAGTCACCCCCTTTTTTAATAAATTCCACTGCAATACCATCCAAACCTGCTGCCTTGCCGGCTTTCATCTTCCGCAAAGCTTTCACTACCTCTTCTCTGTTTACCAAATCATTTTCCCTAACCCTCTCACTTTGCACACCACCTCGACCAAAACACCCTATATCTGCCACTCTATCATCAAACACATTCAACAAACCTTCAAAATACTCACTCCATCTCCTTCTCACATCACCACTACTTGTTATCACCTCCCCATTTGCGCCCTTCACTGAAGTTCCCATTTGCTCCCTTGTCTTACGCACTTTATTTACCTCCTTCCAGAACATCTTTTTATTCTCCCTAAAATTTAATGATACTCTCTCACCCCAACTCTCATTTGCCCTTTCTTTCACCTCTTGCACCTTTCTCTTGACCTCCTGTCTCTTTCTTTTATACATCTCCCACTCAATTGCATTTTTTCCCTGCAAAAATCGTCCAAATGCCTCTCTCTTCTCTTTCACTAATACTCTTACTTCTTCATCCCACCACTCACTACCCTTTCTAATCAACCCATCTCCCACTCTTCTCATGCCACAAGCATCTTTTGCGCAATCCATCACTGATTCCCTAAATACATCCCATTCCTCCCCCACTCCCCTTACTTCCATTGTTCTCACCTTTTTCCATTCTGTACTCAGTCTCTCCTGGTACTTCCTCACACAAGTCTCCTTCCCAAGCTCACTTACTCTCACCACCCTCTTCACCCCAACATTCACTCTTCTTTTCTGAAAACCCATACAAATCTTCACCTTAGCCTCCACCAGATAATGATCAGACATCCCTCCAGTTGCACCTCTCAGCACATTAACATCCAAAAGTCTCTCTTTCGCGCGCCTGTCAATTAACACTTAATCCAATAACGCTCTCTGGCCATCTCTCCTACTTACATAAGTATACTTATGTATATCTCGCTTTTTAAACCAGGTATTCCCAATCATCAGTCCTTTTTCAGCACATAAATCTACAAGCTCTTCACCATTTCCATTTACAACACTGAACACCCCATGTATACCAATTATTCCCTCAACTGCCACATTACTCACCTTTGCATTCAAATCATCCATCACTATAACCCGGTCTCGTGCATCAAAACCACTAACACACTCATTCAGCTGCTCCCAAAACACTTGCCTCTCATGATCTTTCTTCTCATGCCCAGGTGCATATGCACCAATAATCACCCATCTCTCTCCATCAACTTTCAGTTTTACCCATATTAATCGAGAATTTACTTTCTTACATTCTATCACATACTCCCACAACTCCTGTTTCAGGAGTACTGCTACTCCTTCCCTTGCTCTTGTCCTCTCACTAACCCCTGACTTTACTCCCAAGACATTCCCAAACCACTCTTCCCCTTAACCCTTGAGCTTCGTTTCACTCAGAGCCAAAACATCCAGGTTCCTTTCCTCAAACATACTACCTATCTCTCCTTTTTTCACATCTTGGTTACATCCACACACATTTAGGCACCCCAATCTGAGCCTTCGAGGAGGATGAGCACTCCCCATGTGACTCATATTATCATATTATTATTTTGCTTTGTCACTGTCTCCCGCGTTTGCAAGGTAGCGCAAGGAAACAGATGAAAGAAATGGCCCAACCCACCCCCATACACATGTATATACAGATGTATATACATACATATACATATATATATACATATAAAATATTTTTTTTTTAAACTAATGGTGCATGATTCCTTCCATGATGCAGAGACAGGGTGTAATAGAGAAATCAAACTTTTATTAATAAAATCTACGATTATCTACCTAAAAATCATCAAGACTCTTCACCCTGTATGAAAATAAATCTAATGATCAGCAGATAAGCAAACAGAACTAGAAAGTGTATCCATGCATCAAACCTGACCCATGAAACTGCCCTATTTGCAAACCTTATCCATTAATATACAGATGCACAGGTAAAAGCCAGCTGCACAAATGAAAACTGGTAAAACCACATGCCTTTTTCACTTTCTGATGAGGTATGAAAAAATTCTGAGTATAAGCAGTGATCTCAATGGCATTACGGAGGAATGAAGCAATGATATTAATCATTTTTCTTTCTTTCATACTATTCGCCATTTCCCGCATTAGCGAGGTAGCGTTAAGAACAGAGGACTGGGCCTTAGAGGGAATATCCTCACCTGACCCCCTTCTCTGTTCCTTCTTTTGGAAAATTAAAAAAAAAACGAGAGAGGAGGATTAATCATATATTAATCATATATTATACAAAACTTGAATACTGTAGCGCTCATGAAGCTATACACTGCAATCCATAAAAATGAGATTAATGAAGTGTAAAAATCTTCAACTAGAATTTCATTGCTTACTTTTCAGATACTTTCTATGAGCAAAAGGCATTTCTATTTTTTGAACACAGTATCCTTTACCATACATCTGAAAAATTCAAGCATCATCTCCCTGTCATAACTGCATGATTATATTCCTATATGTAATGATAATCACCATATATGTACTGAAAACAGCATTATCTTAAAACCTAAATACATTAAACAATTTGGGACCAAGTCATTCTGAAAATGACCATCCTAAAGACCATTACTGGAAAAAAATTTTCTTCTTGTGCATAGAATGTCATTAGAAAAATAATATAAAACTTAGAGAAGAAGAAACTTGCATTCATATTCTGCAATTCTAGTCTAAAACCATTGTTTTTTATGATCAATGACAGTGATATTGTGTGTCATAAGTGAGAGATAAATACTAAGAAGGCATGAGTTCAGAAAGATTTCACATATGTGATGCTTTGTTCCATTGTTGCATTTGACGAGTTTTCTGAATACAAGTTGAATTACTGAAGAAATTTAAGAGCAAGGATAGCATTTCACCCATAAACATATAACACAATGCATAAAACATGCAATATACAGTCATAAGAATTCATCATACATAAAGACTTTTTTCTGAACCTGAATATCAACTGTTTAAACTGTATTGAGGTATGGTAGTATCATCAGCTAACTAAATCATCTATCTATCTATCTATATCTCTGACACTTGCTCCATTCTGGAACTCCCTCAAGGAGGTGGCCATGGCAATAGAGTCTCCATAACTAGAGAGCTCTAGTGCCACTTCTTAGTCTTTAGTGTCTCACCCTTAACAGGCCACTGGCAGAAGGCAAGTCTAGCACAGTGCTTGCAGAGGCTCCTATCTAATGTTCCTACTAAGTACTTCTACCTAATGCTACTGCTTAATATCCTTACCAATTACTTCTACCTAATGTTTCTACCTAATGCTCCAACTTAAATGTTCCTACCTACTTCTTCTATCAATTGCTCCCACCATTTCACCAAAAGGCAGGACAAGCAAAAAGTGCTCACAACAGGAAAACCTAGAAATATGAAGAATGAGCTCTGTAAGTTAAATGTTGTCAAGTGTTATGTGTGTCAAGGAGAGACTGTATGTTTGTGGACAGAAAGCAAGTAACCCATGTGTTGGTGAGGCAGAAAGAAAAGGCAGCTACCTGGATCAGGGGAGTGCAACTTGACAATAACTGAAGTGCAGGCTAACTATACAGCCATCACTAACCCTGACGATACACATATTGGTAGTACCAGTAATATAATTCCCTGGTCACTGGCCGCCTACCAACTACTACCTACCTAAATCATCACCTTAAACTATATCAGCTGACTCACTTGGGAGCAATGAAATGTGCCAAAAAAGCTATACATCCACAGCTTAGATATATCATCCTCCGTCAATGTATTATTAACGCCAGTAACTTTCAACAAAAAATCTAATAACATCTACATAGACAGCATGATGAAGTCAAAACTAACTCATTACGGGATCTTTCCTGATGATGGTACCAGTAGATAAATTATTCCCAGAACTCTCACATAATGCACAACTGCTCAAATGACATTGCAGTCATTGATGGATCCTGGTGAATTTCAGAAACAGCATAAGTTTACCAAATTAGTAGTCTTGAGACTGTTTGGTGAACCTCTGTTCAAATGAAAGCATTGATCAAATCTGAATTATCAGCCCAAATCCCTGTGGTTTATGTTTAAACTTCATTCTTCATGTCCTTCATATGTGCCATGACCATAAGGGTGACAGAATACAACTGTTATATCTCCTGCATGTCATACAAGTGAATAAGTGGGGTGGGAGAATGGAGGTGGAAACCTTCCTCTCTCTGTATTTCAGTTTCTAAAAGTAGAAAAAAAGAAAGGTGCCACACAAACAATGCTCATCCTCCTCGAAGACTCAAGACTAGGTACATGAATGTGCATGCACGTAACCAGGATTAGGAGGGAGAGATAGGCAATATATCTGGGAAGGGAACCAGGATGTTCTGGTTTTGTATGAAAGTGTGCTTAATAGGAGAGGGAAATAATGGTTTGGGAATGTTCATGGGGTAAAATACAGGATTAGTGTGAGGGTGAGGAAAAACGGAGGTGGTGCCTATGCTGAAGTTGTTGTTGAAATGTATCAAACAGTGAAAGGAAGTAAGTTCCAAAATGATGTAGCTGAGAATGAGAATTGATTGTAATAATTGGGTGATTATCAGTGCTTATGCACACAGCAGTGAGAGGAGTGAAAAAGGGAGTGAGTGTCTTGCAATGAAAGGAATGAGGAAGGAAGGCAAGCATCTTGGGAGGAGATGAATAAGGAAGGGAGGCAAGCATTTTGGGAGGACAGAAGTGAGGAGGGGAAACAGATGTTTTGAGAGGAAATGAGTGGGCGCATCACCAATTTTGAGGCAATGGACTGAGTATTATTGAAAAGATATTTAAATGCAAGAATGGGTGATGGGGAAACTGACAGAATATAAAAGGTGGGATGGGTTAATGAGTGTTACTGAAAATGGTAAACAACTTGTCAAGCGTTCTGATGATTAGAAAATACCTGGTTTAAAAAAAGTGAGGATATAAAAAAGTTTTCATGGATGAATGGAATCTGAGGTAAACGGGCATTATCAGATTTTGTATCAACTGATTGGCACACAAATGAGACACTTCTGGATGTGAATTTACAGAGAGGTGCAGCTGGTGAGATGTCTGATTATTCCTTGGTGAAACCAGGTGTAAAAGTTTGTAGTGGTTTTAGGAAAAGAGAAAATGAAATGGTGGGAAGAGAGTGATAAAAACAAGCGAGCTCGGTAAATAGGTTTGTGTGCTGAGATACCATGAAATCTGGGTGAAGAATGTCGATGTGAGAATAAACTAAACCATTGAAGTGGGCAAGGAATGGAAGGTATCTTCCATGTGAAGGTAAAGTGCATGGCATGTGAATGAGAGAGTGTAGGTGCTTCAAAATACGGCAGTGAGTACAAAAGAAAGCAACCAAGTATGACTGAAAGAGTGGAAAAGGGTGTGTTGAAAGGATGTAGACATATGGAAAAAACAATGAAGGGAGACTGAATAAGAAGATAGGTGTCAGAAGTGGAAGGAGCAAATGTGGAGGGGCAAACCAAGAAAGATAGAAAAAGAGGAAGAGAAAGAAGCTTTGAGATATTAAGGTTCATGGAAAAGGGTGAAAAGCATCCATGGGATAAAGCAAATTGGAGATGACATTCAGTCATGGGATAATCCAAGGCATATGATGTGGTCAAAGAAAACCACAGAGAGGTTTGTAAGGCTTAGCTGTTGTGTTAGTGCACTATATAATATAGTGGGCAAGTGAACGTGACCATATGGGGACATTCTTTGTCTGCTCCTAGCACTAATTCACTTAGTAGGGAAATAGCAAGCTAATTGCTAAACATCATACATCATATTTATCTTATCATACTTAGTCGCTGTCTCCCGCGTTAGCGAGGCAGCACAAGGAAACAGATGAAAGAATGGCCCAACCCACCCACATACACATGTGTATACATAAACGCCCACACACGCACATATACATACCTATACATTTCAACATATACATATATATACATATAAACAGACATACACATATATACACATGTACAAATCCACACTTGCTGTCTTCATCCATTCCCGTCACCACCCCGCCACACATGACATGACACCCCCCCTCCCCCTGCATGATGTAGCACTAGGAAAAGACAACAAAGGCCACATTCATTCACGCTCAGTCTCTACCTCTCATGTGTAATGCATCGAAACCACAGCTCCCTTTCCACATCCAGGCCCCACAAAACTTTCATTGGTTTAGCCCAGACGCTTCACATGCCCTGGTTCAATCCATTGGCAGCAAGTCAACCCCAGTATACCACATCGTCCCAATTCACCCTATTCCTTGCACGCCTTTCATCCTCCTGTATGTTCAGGCCCCGATCACTCAAAATCTTTTTCACTCCATCCTTCCACCTCCAATTTGGTCTCCCACTTTTCCTTGTTCCCTCCAACTCTCGACACATATATCCTCTTTGTCAATCTTTCCTCACTCATTCTCTCCAAGTGACCAAACCATCTCAATACACCCTCTTCTGCTCTCTAAACCACACTATTTTTATTACCACACATCTGTTTTACCCTTTCATTACATACTTGATAAAACCACCTCACACCACATATTGTCCTCAAACATCTCATTTCCAACACATCCACCCTCCTCCTCCACACAACCCCATCTATAGCCCATGCCTCACAACCATATAGCATTGTTGGAACCACTATTCCTTCAAACATACCCATTTATGCTCTTCGACATAATGTTCTCGCCTTCCACACATTCTCACACATTCTTCAACGCTCTAAGAACCTTTGGCCCCTCCCCCACCCTGTGACTCACTTCCGCTTCCATGGTTCCATCTCCTGCCAAATCCACTCCCAGGTAACTAAAACACTTCACTTCTGCCAGTTTTTCTCCAATCAAACTCACCTCTCAATTTACTTGTCCCTCAACCCTACTGTACGTAATAACCTTGCTCTTATTCACATTTACTCTCAGCTTTCTTCTTTCACACACTTTACCAAACTCACTCACTAACTTCTGCAGTTTCTCACCCGAATCAGCCATCAGCACTGTATCATCAGCGAACAACAACTGACTCATTTCCCAAGCCCTCTCATCCACAACTGACCGCATACTTGCCCATCACTCCAAAACTCTTGCATTCACCTCCCTAACAACCCCATCCATAAACAAATTAAACAACCATGGAGACATCACACATCCCTGCCGCAAAAACTGACATTCACTGGGAACCACTCACTTTCCTCTCTTCCTACTTGTACACATGCCTTACATCCTCGATAAAAACTTTTCACTGCTTCTAGCAACTTACCTCCCACACCATATACTCTTAATACCTTCCACAGAGCATCTCTATCAACTCTATCATATGCCTTCTC
This sequence comes from Panulirus ornatus, assembly GCF_036320965.1. NCBI lineage: Eukaryota > Metazoa > Arthropoda > Malacostraca > Decapoda > Palinuridae > Panulirus > Panulirus ornatus. Next base: position 63,865,786 of record NC_092233.1, read on the forward strand.
CAGATCCATAAATGCTACATACAAATCCATTTGTTTTTCTAAGTATTTCTCACATACATTCTTCAAAGCAAACAACTGATCCACACATCCTCTACCACTTCTGAAACCACACTGCTCCTCTCCAATCTGGTGCTCTGCACATGCCTTGACTCTCTCGATCAATATCCTACCACATAATTTCCTAGGAATACTCAACAAACTTATACCTCTGTAATTTGAACACTCACCTTTATCCCCTTTGCCTTTGAACAGTGGCACTATACATGCATCCCGCTAATCCTCAGGCACCTCACCATGAACCTTACATACACTGAATATCCTTACCAACCAGTAAACAACATAGTCACCCCTTTTTTGATAAATTCCACAGCAATACCATCCAAACCCGCTGCCTTGCCAGCTTTCATCTTCCGCAAAGCTTTCACTACCTCTTCTCTGTTTACCAAATCATTCTCCCTGACCCTCTCACTTTGCACACCACCTTGACCAAAACACCCTATATCTGCCACTCTATCATCTAACACATTAAACAAACCTTCAAAATACTCACTCCATCTCCCTCTCACTTCACTACTACTTGTTATTACCTCCCCATTTGCCCCCTTCACTGATGTTCCCATTTGTTCTCGTCTTGCACTTTATTTACCTCCTTCGAAAACATCTTTTTATTTGCCCTAGAACTTATTAATACTCTCTTAACCCAACTTTCATTTGCCCTCTTTTTCACCTTTTGCACCTTTCTCTTGACCTCTTGCCTCTTTCTTTTATACATCTCCCAGTCATTTGCACTATATCCCTGCAAAAATCATCCAAACGCCTCTCCCTTCTCTTTCACTAACAATCTTCCTTCTTCATCCCACCACTCACTACCCTTTCTAATCTACCAACCTCCCACCTTTCTCATGCCACAGGCATCTTTTGCACAAGCCATCACTGCTTCCCTAAATACATCCCATTCCTTCCCCACTCCCCTTATGTCATTTGCTCATGTTTTTTCATTCTGCACTCAATCTCTCCTGGTACTTCCTCAGACAAGTCTCCTTTCCAAGCTCACTTACTCTCACCACTCTCTTCACCCCCAACATTCTCTCTTGTTTTCTGAAAACCTCTACATATCTTCTTCGCCTCCATAAGATAATGGTCAGACATCCCCCCAGTTGGTCCTCTCAGCACGTTAACATCCAAAAGTCTCTCTTTCGCACACATATCAATATTTTTTTTTTTATTTTGCTTTGTCGCATGTCTCCCACGTTAGCGAGGTAGCGCAAGGAAACAGACGAAAGAATGGCCCAACCCGCCCACATACACATGTATATACATACATGTCCACCCATGCACAATATACATACCTATACATCTCAATGTACACATATATATACACACACAGACATATACATATATACACATGTACATAATTCATACTGTCTGCCTTTATTTGTTCCCATCGCCACCTCGCCACACATGGAATAACATCCCCCTCCCCCCTCATGTGTGTGAGGTAGCTCTAGGAAAAACACCAAAGGCCCCATTCGTTCACACTCAGTCTCTAGCTGTCATGTAACAATGCACCGAAACCACAGCTCCCTTTCCACATCCAGGCCCCACACACTTTGCATGGTTTACCCCAGATGCTTCAAATGCCCTGGTTCAATCCATTGACAGCACGTCGACCCCGGTATACCACATCATTCCAATTCACTCTATTCCTTGCACACCTTTCACCCTCCTGCATGTTCAGGCCCCGATCACTCAAAATCTTTTTCACTCCATCTTTCCACCTCCAATTTGGTCTCCCACTTCTCCTCGTTCTCTCCACAGAGCATCTCTATCAACTCTTATCATATGCCTTCTCCAGATCCATAAACGCTACATACAAATCCATTTGCTTTTCTAAGTATTTCTCACATACATTCTTCAAAGCAAACACCTGATCCACACATCCTCTACCACTTCTGAAACCACACTGCTCTTCCCCAATCTGATGCTCTGTACATGCCTTCACCCTCTCAATCAATACCCTCCCATATAATTTACCAGGAATACTCAACAAACTTATACCTCTGAAATTTGAGCACTCACTCTTATCCCCTTTGCCTTTGTACAGTGGCACTGTGCATGCATTCCGCCAATCCTCAGGCACCTCACCATGAGTCATACATACATTAAATAACCTTACCAACCAGTCAATAATACAGTCACCCCCTTTTTTAATAAATTCTACTGCAATACCATCCAAACCTGCTGCCTTGCCGGCTTTCATCTTCCGCAAAGCTGATTTGGTAAATATATATATATATATATATATATATATATATATATATATATATATATATATATATATATATATATATGTGTGTGTGTGTGTATATACCCTAGGTACAGTAGGGTTGAGGGTCAAGTCAATTGGGAGGTGAGTTTGAATGGAGAAAAACTGGAGGAAGTGAAGTGTTTTAGATATCTGGGAGTGGATCTGGCAGCGGATGGAACCATGGAAGCGGAAGTGGATCATAGGGTGGGGGAGGGGGCGAAAATTCTGGGAGCCTTGAAGAATGTGTGGAAGTCGAGAACATTATCTCGGAAAGCAAAAATGGGTATGTTTGAAGGAATAGTGGTTCCAACAATGTTGTATGGTTGCGAGATGTGGGCTATGGATAGAGTTGTGCGCAGGAGGATGGATGTGCTGGAAATGAGATGTTTGAGGACAATATGTGGTGTGAGGTGGTTTGATCGAGTAAGTAACGTAAGGGTAAGACAGATGTGTGGAAATAAAAAGAGCGTGGTTGAGAGAGCAGAAGAGGGTGTTTTGAAATGGTTTGGGCACATGGAGAGAATGAGTGAGGAAAGATTGACCAAGAGAATATATGTGTCGGAGGTGGAGGGAATGAGGAGAAGAGGGAGACCAAATTGGAGGTGGAAAGATGGAGTGAAAAAGATTTTGTGTGATCGGGGCCTGAACATGCAGGAGGGTGAAAGGAGGGCAAGGAATAGAGTGAATTGGAGCGATGTGGTATACCGGGGTTGACGTGCTGTCAGTGGATTGAATCAAGGCATGTGAGGCGTCTGGGGTAAACCATGGAAAGCTGTGTAGGTATGTATATTTGCGTGTGTGGATGTATGTATATACATGTGTATGGGGGTGGGTTGGGCCATTTCTTTTGTCTGTTTCCTTGCGCTACCTCGCAAATGCGGGAGACAGCGACAAAGCAAAAAAGAAAAAAAAAAAATGTGTGTGTATATAAATATATATATATATATATATATATATATATATATATATATATATATATATATATATATATATATACTATCCCTGGGGATAGGGGAGAAAGAATACTTCCCACGTATTCCCTGCATGTCGTAGAAGGCGATTAAAAGGGAAGGGAGCGGGAGGCTGGAAATCCTCCCATTTTTTTTTTTTTTTCCAAAAGAAGAAACAGAGAAAGGGGCCAGGTGAGGATATTCCCTCAAAGGCCCAGTCCTCATCCTCTGTTCTTAACGCTACCTCGCTAATGCGGGAAATGGCAATTAGTAAAAAAAAAAAAAAAAAATATGGTGAGGTGCCTGAGGATTGGCGGAATGCGTGCATAGTGCCATTGTACAAAGGCAAAGGGGATAAGAGTGAGTGCTCAAATTACAGAGGTATAAGTTTGTTGAGTATTCCTGGTAAATTATATGGGAGGATATTGATTGAGAGGGTGAAGGCATGTACAGAGCATCAGATTGGGGAAGAGCAGTGTGGTTTCAGAAGTGGTAGAGGATGTGTGGATCAGGTGTTTGCTTTGAAGAATGTATGTGAGAAATACTTAGAAAAGCAAATGGATTTGTATGTAGCATTTATGGATCTGGAGAAGGCATATGATAGAGTTGATAGAGATGCTCTGTGGAAGGTATTAAGAATATATGGTGTGGGAGGCAAGTTGTTAGAAGCAGTGAAATGTTTTTATCGAGGATGTAAGGCATGTGTACGTGTAGGAAGAGAGAAAAGTGATTGGTTCTCAGTGAATGTAGGTTTGCGGCAGGGGTGTGTGATGTCTCCATGGTTGTTTAATTTGTTTATGGATGGCGTTGTTAGGGAGGTGAATGCAAGAGTTTTGGAAAGAGGGGCAAGTATGAAGTCTGTTGGGGATGAGAGAGCTTGGGAAGTGAGTCAGTTGTTGTTCGCTGATGATACAGCACTGGTGGCTGATTCATGTGAGAAACTGCAGAAGCTGGTGACTGAGTTTGGTAAAGTGTGTGAAAGAAGAAAGTTAAGAGTAAATGTGAATAAGAGCAAGGTTATTAGGTATAGTAGGGTTGAGGGTCAAGTCAATTGGGAGGTGAGTTTGAATGGAGAAAAACTGGAGGAAGTAGTGTTCTAGATATCTGGGAGTGGATCTGGCAGCGGATGGAACCATGGAAGCGGAAGTGGATCATAGGATGGGGGAGGGGGTGAAAATTCTGGGAGCCTTGAAGAATGTGTGGAAGTCGAGAACATTATCTCGGAAAGCAAAAATGGGTATGTTTGAAGGAATAGTGGTTCCAACAATGTTGTATGGTTGCGAGGCGTGGGCTATGGATAGAGTGGTGTGCAGGAGGATGGATGTGCTGGAAATGAGATGTTTGAGGACAATGTGTGGTGTGAGGTGGTTTGATCGAGTAAGTAACGTAAGGGTAAGAGAGATGTGTGGAAATAAAAAGAGCGTGGTTGAGAGAGCAGAAGAGGGTGTTTTGAAATGGTTTGGGCACATGGAGAGAATGAGTGAGGAAAGATTGACCAAGAGGATATATGTGTCGGAGGTGGAGGGAACAAGGAGAAGAGGGAGACCAAATTGGAGGTGGAAAGATGGAGTGAAAAAGATTTTGTGTGATCGGGGCCTGAACATGCAGGAGGGTGAAAGGAGGGCAAGGAATAGAGTGAATTGGAGCGATGTGGTATACCGGGGTTGACGTGCTGTCAGTGGATTGAATCTGGGCATGTGAAGCGTCTGGGGTAAACCATGGCAAGCTGTGTAGGTATGTATATTTGCGTGTGTGGACGTATGTATATACATGTGTATGGGGGTGGGTTGGGCCATTTCTTTCGTCTGTTTCCTTGCGCTACCTCGCAAACGCGGGAGACAGCGACAAAGTATAATAAAAAAAAAAAATATATATATATATATATATATATATATATATATATATATATATATATTCATTTTTTTTTTTTTTTTTTTTCATACTATTCGCCATTTCCCGCATTAGTGAGGTAGCGCTAAGAACAGAGGACTGGGCCTTTGAGGGAATATCCTCACCTGGCCCCCTTCTCTGTTCCTTCTTTTGGAAAAAAAAAAAAAAAAAAAAACGAGAGGGGAGGATTTCCAGCCCCCCGCTCCCTTCCCTTTTAGTCGCCTTCTACGACACGCAGGGAATACGTGGGAAGTATTCTTTCTCCCCTATCCCCAGGGATAAATATATATATATATATATATATATATATATATATATATATATATATATTTTTTTTTTCTATCATTATTATTTTGCTTTGTCGCTGTCTCCCGTGTTAGCGAGGTAGCGCATGGAAACAGACAAAAGAATGGCCCAACACACCCACATACACATGTATGTACATACATGTCCACACACGCAAATATACATACATATTTTTCTTTTTATTACTATACTTTGTCGCTGTCTCCCACGTTAGTGAGGTAGCTCAAGGAAACAGACAAAAGAATGGCCCAACCCACCCACACATATACATACCTTGTTGGAAAGGATCACAATTTTGCGCGTGATCAAGATATTCCTATGAGTCCACGGGGAAAACGAAACACGAAAAGTTCCAAAGTGCACCCCCGTGCAACAATCACATCATATATATATATATATATATATATATATATATATATATATATATATACAAACATATACATATATACACATGTATATATTCATACTTGCTTGCCTTCATCCATTCCTGGCGCTACCCCACCCCACAGGAAACAGCACCGCTACCACTTGCTTCATAGAGGTAACATCAGGAAAATAGACAAAAAAAAGGCCACATTCTTCGTCTGTTTCCTGGAGCTACCTCGCTGGCATGGGAAACGGCGATCAAGTATAAAAAACAAATAAATATAAATATATGTCATAAGCATAAGTCAATCATTGCTCATTTCCAAATCATTAGACTGTACAGTAAGAATGCTTCCATTGAGATGTGACATCTGTTCTCTAATCCAGCCTTTCTAAACATCAAAGTTAAAGAAGTACAGATGAAATGTACTGAACTCTTCAGTGCTTTGAACCAATGGTACCAATGGTATTTTCAGCAAACTATTCTGTGCAATATGTCAAATATGAATGAACAAAAGTGAAATCACAAAATCTTTCACCTTAAACACATGGAGTCTTCTTATGAAGATTTGCATGGCATGCCCTAGGAGTCTTCTTGGGAGCACTAATTATTGCAAGCGCATTCCAAATAACCCAGTGATGCTGTGATAATTGCATGTGTCTGCTAAGTGTCCCTAGGTCATTATAGGTGCATATTTCAGAGACCAACACTCTCTGAAAGCAATTCTGGTGTAACTCTATGTGTAAAAAATGTAAATGTGTAAAAATATGCAAAAATATCTAAAAGAATATTAACTATAAATAATGATAAGTGTCATTTAGTGAATGTGGGGTTATGAGGCTCACCCCTCCACTGTATCTTCTCCATCCATCATTTTCCCATCACTTCTGCCTAGGGGAATTATGTGCTATCTTCAGCACTATCTCATGGCCATATAAGTAATGTCAGCTCACTTGTTCTTACATGCCCTTTATTTTTCATTTATTTCTTTCATACATATAGATAGGGACCTTTACCGAATCTGCATCAGAGGTTCACACTTTGTACTGCCTCCACTCCCCTCCTCCCTTCCTCTACCATCCTTTGTCAGGGTTTAACGCATCAATTTCAGAGTATGATCCACTGTATTCAAGGAAAAATACCACTTGAGGACCTTATCTTTTTGCCTACAAGACTGATATATCATATTGCAGGTACACCATCCATTTTCTGCCGACTGATGGACTGGACAAAATTACGTGAGTTAACTTGAAATTACCGCGGCCACCAGACTAGTTTACTGGGCAGCCACATATGGCATTGAGTGTAGGGCGCACTTATTTACATTCTTTACATTGCATTCGTTGGTGGTGATACCACAATTCTGTCAGATTCTTAGCTTATTTTGCTTAAATTTAACCCTAGGTATGGCTTCTAAGACACATGAGAGTGTTAACTGTGGTGTCAACACCAGTCCATATCAATCCAAGACAAAGTAAATCTGTTGAAAAAATGGACTGTGGTGTTTCGGTGCATAAGCTGTGTGATGTCTACAGATTGGTTCATCAACTGCTTATGATATAAAGAAGCAAAGGGAGAAAATATTGAAATTCTATGCAGACAGCAATTCCAAGAAGCAATGACAATTAGAAAAAATATGAAAGACGGTAAGAGTACTGAGCACAATCGAGTGATGATGAAATGGTTTCGACAGTGTCAGAGTGATGGAGTGGACTTGCCAGGCAGCATGATAATGGACCAGGCTGAGTTATTCCATAAAGAACTTAAATTACAACATGAGCATGACTATAGTGAAGGATGGCTTCAAAGATTCAAGAAGCATCATGGAATTTCCATGAATAAAGTGTGCGGAGACAAATGGTCAGCAAACCATGAAGGAGCTGCCAAGTATGTGGATGTATTTGCGAAACTTGTAGCTGACGAGCACCTCCATCCTTAGCAGGTGTATAATGCATATGAAACTGCATTATTCTGGTAATGCACACCTAAGAAAACACTAACAACAGAAGATGAAGAAGACCCCATAAGATTCAAACAGGGGTGTATCTGCAGGGAATAGCGCCAATGGCAAGCACTGAAATTGCAACCCTGTCCAAACATATGACACAATTATCTTTTATTTCTATTACCTCTGCCAAGGAGATTATGTTATTACCGGCGTTTGTTTGTCTGTGAGCAACTTTCAACAAAAGCTATGAAAAATTTTGAAATTTTCAGGGAAAGTCAGAAATGACAATTGATTAGATTTTGGGAGTGATTCGAATCATTGTCTGGATCTCGGACACCATTACAGAAATATCAATTTTTAGGAATAACTATTGAACTAATAATGATATCAATGTGATTCCAAATGCCAAAGATATGTTTTCATGGTCAAGAAATCGAAATCTTTTCCGATCCAATTCACTGTCTGGATCCAGGATGCTATTACGCCACTGGCGACCCCCTTCAAGTGGCGCCCAGGGCACCTGCCCTACCTGCCATACCTTAGATATGCCACTGGATTCATACAATCTAAGGACAGAGTTACCATCTTAGGGTGCTTAAACATTTAATGTTTGTTTAATCTAATTTTCTAGCAGTCCATGGTATACCTTAGAAACATGGGAGATGTATAACTAGTGGGTTAGAGGTGTGTTGATGAATTATTATTACATGACCAAAGTTGGTCCGGAAAAAAGGTTAATCCGGCAAGGCTTTGGAACCAAGAGTGCCTGAAAATCGGTGGTGTACCTGTATATTGCCAAGACACCTGGAATCTAAGGGTTAACCCATAACTGATGACAGAGAAATGAAAGTTTTGTGAATCATTTACTTGCATTTTCTGGGAAGGAAGTTTTACACTCATGGGGCCCTATCTCTTCAACATTCTCTACAATCTAACAACCCTCTAACCTTCTGTTTGCTATTCACCTTCCCCATGCCCTTGTTCAGTTTATTCCATTCAACCACCACTCATACACTAAATGAATTCAAGTAATTCTTATCTTTCCAGCCTTGTCAAAAATATTTTTTTCAGTTTCTTTGTTCCTCCTTTCTTATCCTGGAATACTTGTTTTTATTCTCTTATTATCTTGCAAATGCTGACTGGCTGTAGTGCTGCCTACTGGAGTTATGGCTGTCTCTTCACCAAAGAACATCTCAAGGTTTGTTGCTTCTGATATCTGTTATTGAATAACCTGAAGCTGTTACTCGTGATCCTACTCCTTCATTGTAAATTTCACAATATCTTTCACAAAAAACAATGATTCCTCACATCCGCACACATTTCCCAATTCAAGTTACCACAAAAATTGAGTTCTTTGTAGTTTCCATGACTGTATCTCCTCTTTAAACTTCATTTTGCCTCAGTTCTTTAATCTCTTCATTTACCATATAATAAGACTTAAAAATTACATGATCACTTTATCCAAATGGTATCCAGTATATAATATTCTTAATATCCATGCTACTCTGTGTGATGATAAGATCTAGTAATGATGCTGTATCAGCCTTTCTCATTCTATCATGTTCAATGACATTCTGGTATAGGAAATTATCCAATACATATAGTCTAAAGAACCTGTGCCTATGAGACTGTCACCACGAGAATCTCAATTCCCTGGTCTGTCTCTTTAAGATCGAAATTCCCCATCAGTAGTATTTTACCATCCCTAAGAAGTGCAATTTCACTCCTCCATATTCCATCCTGAATGTTCCTTCATTGTCATCATTGTATATTTTTTTGAGTTCTTAAAATCTTTTTGGAGCATTATATAACACAAAATTACTATGTACATCTTTTCTACAGTTTCTCTTTCCATTGAGTCTGACATGGGCCTTCTTCCACTAAAGACTATTTATTATCTAGGGCTCCAATCCTCCTCCTCCATTATCCTCTGGTTTCCTCCTTACTCTCACGTACCCATCTGGACAAAAAGTCAGCTTTGTTCCCACAATTCCAACAAAATCAGGCATAGCCTCCTTTACATATTCTTTAACCTCTTTACTCTTAACTAAGGTTTCGTTTTTAATCCTTGATTTATATCTCAAATTTGTTTTAAAAAGTATTCAATCTTACAATTTAAAACAACCATATAATAAGAAAAGAAATCACTGTAGAAGTGCACTTCATCCACTATTTTCACTTGAATAATGTGTAGAAGTTTGGTAGATGTTTCAGCACAAGCTAAAAAGTGTAGGAATAAGAAATGAGTTGCTATTGCACATGTTTTATGGTTTATTTTGCAAACACAGGAAAACTGATTACTGATTATCATTATGTTTCACGTTATGTACTAAATCTTTTCTTGTTATAATCAGTGTAATTCAATTATATTTTTTTCACAAGAAGAAAATTATATAAATTTGTAATATTTCAAACACACCAGTCAAATGCAATGACCTTAGGTTAGGTGGGTGCTGAGAACAATTTCTCCACTTTTGCTAGAAACATTTCCTCATGCCTCACTTGGTCAAATGGAAGAGCCAGTGTCCATAAAATCCCTCTCCACATGACTTATAGACAGCTCATCATTGTCAGGTAATTCAAGATCATCTTCTGCCTTGTCCTCTACATCTAGCTAGATTATGCTCAATTTTTTCTAAACCTCATAAAAATGTGCTGTTACTAGCATGGCTGGAGGATGACTGACCATGGGGAGAAATTAGAGTGCACTGCCACCACAGCCACCACCTAGGCTTGAAATGGAGGCACAAAGCTCAATACACAGTATGTGTCTGGAAGAGTTACTTGGTTTGCATAAATATCAGACCAAATTTCCCCAACTCATGGGAAAATATGTCTAAAGTAGTTAGGAGATTAAATTTGAGCTCCTTTGCCAAACACTAATTCAAATGCATTTGTAATAATTCTTTTCAGTCTGACATTACCATCAGCCAACATTGCACTTGCTTCAATGGTGTCTCCCACATTTTGCCTTCTGACTGTATTCTTTGCCTCTCTTTGTCTTCCCTCAGTCTAACATGTTTGATGAATACCCTACTAAATTCCACTTTATCTTTTAGTTTCTTAGCACCTCCAGGTTAGTTATCTCCAAATGATACAACATAAATGGTCATCCCCTTGCATCTTGATTATAACAACCAATTATTTTCCTTTCTGTCACCAAAAAAATTGTGTCATGCAATTTTCATGCCTCCAGTAACCTTTTAGTTAGCATTCCATTTTTGGCCCTTTATTCCTTTTCAGTAAACTTTTAATGAGCATTCCTTCTCTCTTCCCCAATACTTCTTTTTCTGGCATATGTTAATCTTCCAACCCAAAAAGAATCAATGATTTACATACCTCAAATTTCTGCTTTACCAGTCTTTCTAATTTTGGTGCTACACACTATTTAGCTGGATCCTTCCATGGTGAATGGAGATGTTCCTTGTGACAAGGGTGAGCCGGCCAAGGTCCCTCAAATCAGTTTTGTATGGTATGAGAAAGGCCTAACCATTTTGTATTGTCCCCAAAATTAGTTTTCGATGATATCAGAAAGGCTAATAATTTTCTATCTATTTCATGGTCCTTATAATGATGAGCTCAACCTTACTACCCAAAAAATTCCCATGTTTTAGGACAAGCAACAAAGGTGATTCTGGCTCAGCCAGCAATCAGCTCATTTTGCCATAATTTTGCAGTCATGATTATCATTATAAGTTCTGCATCATTGGTCCTACTTGTAGAATTTTTCCAGATGAAGATCTACTGGAGTATTAATAATGAATGTTCTGGCTATTTACATATCAAAAACTCTAATGCATGTTTCTTTGAGATCTGAACTTGCTAGGTTCACCTTGACACATACAATGCCCCAATTGTCAACTATTGTTTCTGACTTTCTCTTAGCTGACAGAAACTGATCCTGTATTCTCTGCACTTTCCTAAAACTTCCACCAACCAGGTCATAAACTTCCTTAATTGTTGCTGCTTCATCTCTAACAGTGCATCTTATTCTTTCTAGAACTTCAATTGTATGTCCTTAGGTCTCTTCCATAACATCATCCTTCATACCTTGTATCTGATCATTAGCCCCATAATTGTTCATGTTCCACCTCTCTGTCCATTGTTTTCAATAGAATTAGTAAGTGTTATAGTAATTTCTTCTAAGTGAACAGCCGCTAGGGCACTTAGAAAAGACCCTTCCGATCTTTTTTGCTTTCAGTACATTCATCTTCTTTCCTCTGATTATATCCTCTTATCTACTATGAATGTATGTTCATATCCAATTACTAAGTTTTTTGGATCCCTACATTCCTCTCTCACCTCATGATACCTTTCATGATTTTATTTTGATTCCCCATATTCTTTACTTCATTCTCTAATTGGGTTAATTTCTGATCCTGGTTTTTAATCATTTCAATTAATATTTCTAAATTGGTTGTCTGGTGATTCACTGTGTGCTCCTTCTTGTTTTCCCCTTTAAGTTCTAGATACAGTGGTTAGTGTAACTGACCGTGAATCAGCATAGTCATGCCTAGGGTCAGGCCTGCATAGGTTCGAATCCTAGGTGTGGCAATCTAAGTGTTCATCCACCCCTTTAGGCTGGTTGATAAATAGGTACCTTGATTAAGCTATTTCTATTTCTTTTATTCTATTTTTCTTTATTTTTTAAACTTCACCACCATTTCCTGCATCAGTGAGGTAGCACCAGGAAACAGACAGAGAATGCCCCATCCACTCATATACACATTATTTTTCATCATTTATTATACTTAATTGCTGTTTTCAACATTAGCGAGGTAGCGCCAGGAAACAAATGAAGAATGACCCGTCCACTCATATACACATATATATACATAAATGCACATACATATCATTTTATATTTATTTTGCTTTGTCGCTGTCTCCTGCGTTTGCGAGGTAGCGCAAGGAAACAGACGAAAGAAATGGCCCAACCCACCCCCATACACATGTATATACATACACGTCCACACACGCAAATATACATACCTATACATCTCAATGTACACATATATATACACAAACAGACACATACATATATACCCATGCACACAATTCACACTGTCTGCCTTTATTCATTCCCATCGCCACCTCGCCACACATGGAATACCATCCCCCTCCCCCCTCATGTGTGTGAGGTAGCGCTAGGAAAAGACAACAAAGGCCCCATTCGTTCACATTCAGTCTCTAGATGTCATGCAATAATGCTCAAAACCACAGCTCCCTTTCCACATCCAGGCCCCACACAACTTTCCATGGTTTACTCCAGATGCTTCACATGCCCTGATTCAATCCACTGACAGCACGTCAACCCCGGTATACCACATCGATCCAATTCACTCTATTCCTTGCACGCCTTTCACCCTCCTGCATGTTCAGGCCCCGATCACACAAAATCTTTTTCACTCCATCTTTCCACCTCCAATTTGGTCTCCCACTTCTCGTTCCCTCCACCTCCGACACATATATCCTCTTGGTCAATCTTTCCTCACTCATTCTCTCCATGTGCCCAAACCATTTCAAAACACCCTCTTCTGCTCTCTCAACCACACTCTTTTTATTTCCACACATCTCTCTTACCCTTACATTACTTACTCGATCAAACCACCTCACACCACACATTGTCCTCAAACATCTCATTTCCAGCACATCCACCCTCCTGCGCACAACTCTATCCATAGCCCACGCCTTGCAACCATACAACATTGTTGGAACCACTATTCCTTCAAACATACCCATTTTTGCTTTCCGAGATAATGTTCTCGACTTCCACACATTCTTCAAGGCTCCCAGGATTTTCGCCCCCTCCCCACCCTATGATTCACTTCCACTTCCATGGTTCCATCCACTGCCAGATCCACTCCCAGATATCTAAAACACTTTACTTCCTCTAGTTTTTCTCCATTCAAACTTACCTCCCAATTGACTTGACCACTCAACCCTACTGTACCTAATAACCTTGCTCTTATTCACATTTACTCTTAACTTTCTTCTTTCACACACTTTACCAAACTCAGCCACCAGCTTCAGCAGTTTCTCACATGAATCAGCCACCAGCGCTGTATCATCAGCGAACAACAACTGACTCACTTCCCAAGCTCTCTCATCCACAACAGACTTCATACTTGCCCCTCTTTCCAAAACATATATATTTTTTTTTTTTCCAAAAGAAGGAACAGAGAATTGGGCCAGGTGAGGATATTTCCTCAAAGGCCCAGTCCTCTGTTCTTAACGCTACCTCGCTAATGCGGGAAATGGCGAATAGTTTGAAAGAAAAGAAAAAAAGATATATATATATATATATATATATATATATATATATATATATATATATATATATATATATAGATATATATATATATATATATCCCTGGGGATAGGGGAGAAAGAATACTTCCCACGTATTCCCTGCGTGTCGTAGAAGGCGACTAAAAGGGGGGGGGAGCGGGTGGCTGGAAATCCTCCCCTCTCGTTTTTTTTAATTTTCCAAAAGAAGGAACAGAGAAGGGGGCCAGGTGAGGATATTCCCTCTAAGGCCCAGTCCTCTGTTCTTAACGCTACCTCGCTAATGCGGGAAATGGCGAATAGTATGAAAAAAAAAAAAATATATATATATATTTATATTTATTTTATTATAATTTGTCGCTGTCTCCCGCGTTTGCGAGGTAGCGCAAGGAAACAGACGAAAGAAATGGCCCAACCCCCCCCCATACACATGTATATACATACGTCCACACACGCAAATATACATACCTACACAACTTTCCATGGTTTACCCCAGACGCTTCACATGCCTTGCTTCAATCCACTGACAGCACGTCAACCCCGGTATACCACATCGCTCCAATTCACTCTATTCCTTGCCCTCCTTTCACCCTCCTGCATGTTCAGGCCCCGATCACACAAAATCTTTTTCACTCCATCTTTCCACCTCCAATTTGGTCTCCCTCTTCTCCTTGTTCCCTCCACCTCCGACACATATATCCTCTTGGTCAATCTTTCCTCACTCATCCTCTCCATGTGCCCAAACCACTTCAAAACACCCTCTTCTGCTCTCTCAACCACGCTCTTTTTATTTCCACACATTTCTCTTCTTCTTTCACACACTTTACCAAACTCAGCCACCAGCTTCAGCAGTTTCTCACATGAATCCGCCACCAGCGCTGTATCATCAGCGAACAACAACTGACTCACTTCCCAAGCTCTCTCATCCCCAACAGACTTCATACTTGCCCCTCTTTCCAAAACTCTTGCATTTACCTCCCTAACAACCCCATCCATAAACAAATTAAACAACCATGGAGACATCACACACCCCTGCCGCAAACCTACATTCACTGAGAACCAATCACTTTCCTCTCTTCCTACACGTACACATGCCTTACATCCTCGATAAAAACTTTTCACTGCTTCTAACAACTTGCCTCCCACACCATATATTCTTAATACCTTCCACAGAGCATCTCTATCAACTCGATCATATGCCTTCTCCAGATCCATAAATGCAACATACAAATCCATTTGCTTTTCTAAGTATTTCTCACATACATTCTTCAAAGCAAACACCTGATCCACACATCCTCTACCACTTCTGAAACCACACTGCTCTTCCCCAATCTGATGCTCTGTACATGCCTTCACCCTCTCAATCAGTACCCTCCCATATAATTTACCAGGAATACTCAACAAACTTATATATATATATATACATATATATATATATATATATATTTTTTTTTTTTTTTTTTTTTTTTTTCATACTATTCGCCATTTCCCGCATTAGCGAGGTAGCGCTAAGAACAGAGGACTGGGCCTTTGAGGGAATATCCTCACCTGGCCCCCTTCTCTGTTCCTTCTTTTGGAAAAAAAAAAAATAAAAAAAAAAACGAGAGGGGAGGATTTCCAGCCCCCCGCTCCCTTCCCTTTTAGTCGCCTTCTACGACACGCAGGGAATACGTGGGAAGTATTCTTTCTCCCCATCCCCAGGGATAATGGAACATATTACTGAGCATTACGACATGATTGCAAAATGAGATGCATACATACTATATAATTTGGGAAGACACATTATGAGCCTAGCAATGTTGTAATCTGAACATTTATTCACTTAATAATTTCACCAAGGATGTAAATATACACATCGATATCTTTTCATTCTAGAAAAGCTGTTTCAAACACTACGACAAAAAGCTTAATAACATTTTTCAAATTTATCAAAATCTGCCAGAAAGAAGGCACACTAAGCATCTAGAATTGCTGCAGTCAATGAGTTAAAATCAAAATCAAACTGAGCAACTTTAGCCTTCTTGTCTTTGTGTTTTAATAAAAGGCCTAACTTAGACAAGCCTGTCTGGACTAATTAACCAGCCTTCCTTTCACAGATCTGTATTTTCTTGGCACAAGCAATGACAACAATTTTAAAACTGTTCCAACAGTTAACTAGAATCATAATAGTACACTTAGCAGCAAGAAACAAAGAATAAAACATTCATGAATAAAAAAATATTTATGCAGGAAAGATTTTTTACCATAACAGCTGGCAGTGCTGCCATTAGGTTATAAAACATCTTTTATTCACTTACTTCCAGTTGCACTTGTTTACAGTACTTTTTTTGATGCATTTGCTTACTCTCACATATCATCCATTCACTCTATTTCTTGCAGGGATATCCTCTAAATAAACAAAAATTTCAAATTTCTGATTTACCAAAACTCTTTTCAGTATTATCCATCAAACATTTCATAATTTCAAGAGGTCATTACAAATTGAAAATACAAACGATAAAACATGGGTTAATATTGATGGCAATCCATGCTACAAATCTATTTATGAAGTAACTTTTGGGGAATGTTTGGGAGTCCTGTCTATCATATTGCCAATATCGTAAGCCTCAAAGTAAAATTGCTTTTGCTGAGCCAAATCAAAAGCAATTCCATGTCAAACCAATTCCTCAATGCCATTTACTAACAAGCAAGTCTGAAGAGGATAAAACCACCAATTTTTCTTGATGCAAGTCATGCAAAGTCTGACACGAGGGAGACCTTAATCTGTTGCTCTGAATACTGACTTAGATCTACCACAGTAAATCTAAACAGGTCAGGACAATGGCTTGCAGGAGGAGTGTGCTTTGAAAGTCTATCCATAAAGATATAATATGGTTACAATGCCATGATAAAGAGCTCTCTTGTCCTGTCTGGGCATTTTATCATGACTCCCCCCTTACATCTGATGCTGAAGATCATGGGAATGACAACATGAATATAAGGTTCGCTTACATAATAACCTCTTGCAAATGAGCAGTTACTCACCTTGCTTATCTGCTCATCATATGAAACTACCATGCTCAACATTCATGCAGTCTTGGTTGCCATGAGTGGAGCAACTCATACTTCACCTCAATTTTCTTTCCATTATGCATGCAGAAAATGGGCCTCTTCTCTGAGTTTCTGCTTGATCATACCGCAAATGTTACAGGTACTGCACCAAAAACCAATGGAAATCAATCCATCAACCTTATATTTGGAGCTAAATATGTGAGTTGCTTATACAGACAGTTTATTTTGTTATCATATCAGGTGATCATCTTAAGTTAGGAGTAAAGATGGCTTACAACTCTTGTTCAATCTTCACTTATAAAGCCACAGTAGCCATATTCTACAGTCTATTAAAAAAAATACAGTTTAAAATAAGTCTCAAGTGTATCAGATTATATTTGCTGAACAAATCCCATTACTCACTTATGGTGAAGATATCAAATGTCTGGCAGCATGGTAAAGTCTTCAAAGTCAGGTGAAAATATTTGCTGCCTCAGATACCCCATCTTATTATGAAGAGAGTTGCAACTTTTGCCGTGTCTTTGTGTCTATTAATCATTTTCAATCTTTCTATCTGTTTAGGGTGATACTTTTCATCTACCAGTAATGAACTACAGGTCCTAATGAGTTGTCCCAAGAAAAAAGGCCTGCATTCTTGCTCGGAAGCAAAAAAAAAACATATAAACAAATGAGATTTCAAGACATACTGGCAGGGGAAAGTCTACCATCTGAACACATCTTTGGGCCTTCCTTCTGGCAGGGGCAAGACTACCATCTGAACATGTCTTTGGGTCTTCCTCCTAATATCATTCTTCTCTGAAGAACTGGGCATGGTCAACCTGGGAAGACAACTGATTGATTACCTGATGAAGTGTGAGGTGTTGAAAAACCCATCCCTGTCATCTGACTGATAAAGGTGTAATATACTGCCAGATATACAATATCCCCATCATAAGTAAGTAACACAAATTTGTCCTGAAAATAAAACCTGAACAATGTAAGCCTTCTTTTAAATGGTAACACAGTGAAAGCCTTCCTTCAAATAACAAGGGACAGTTTTTTCTTTGCAGCAACTGTCCTTTAGCTACATGGTTCCATCCACTGTCATGATGACTTTTAGGTAACTAAAACACTCCCACTTCCTTTAGGTGTTCTCCATTTAAACTCACATTCCAACCAACCTCTCTCCATTTCCTACTAAACTCAGAAACCATACTTTTATTCACAATGACTCCTAGTTTTCTCCTCTCACACACTTTCCCATCCTCAGATACCAGCTTCAATTTGTCACTCAAGTCTACCTCCAGAGTTCTGTCATAAGCACAAAGCAACTGACTCACCCCCCAGATGCACCCATTCCAACAGAATGCAGACCCTCACTTATAGCTTCCTTATCACCTAGCCCAAACCATATCAAAGAACAATACTGACATTAACACACCAACATCACCAACCTATCTTCATCTGGAACCACTCAACCTTCTCTCTTCCTACTCATACATATCTTGGTATAAACTCACTTTCTAGAACCTTTCAAAAAATAAATATCAAACCTGGGGATATGGGAGAAAGAATACTTCCCATGTATTCCTTAAATGTTGTAGAAGGTGACGAAAAGGGGAGGAAGCAGGGGTTGGAAATCCTCCCCTCTTGTTTTTTTACTTTAAAAAACAAAAAAAAGGAACAGAGAAGGGGGCCAAGTGAGGATATTCCCTCTAAGGCTCAGTCCTCTGTTCTTAACGCTATCTGGCTAACACGGGAAATGGTGAATATGTATGAAAAATAGGTACGGGTGGGTGGGGGCCATTCTTTCGTCTGTTTCCTTGCGCTACCTCGCTAACACGGGAGACAGCAGATGAGGGTGTATTGAAATGGTTTGGTCACATGGAGAGAATAGAGGGGAAAGATTGACAAAGAGCATATATGTGTCAGAGATGGAGGGAACAAGGAGAAGTGGGAGACCAAATTGGAGGTGGAAGGATGGAGTGAAAAAGATTATTGAGCGATCGGAGCCTGACCATACAGGAGGGTGAAGGGCATGCAAGAAATAGAGAGAATTGGAACGATGTGGTATACCGGGGTTGACGTGCTGTCAGTGGGTTGAATCAGGGCATGTGAAGCATCTGGGGTAAACCATGGAAAGCATCTCTATCAACTCTATCATATGCCTTCTCCAGATCCATAAATGCTACATACAAGTCCATTTGCTTTTCTAAGTATTTCTCACATACATTCTTCAAAGCAAACACCTGATCCACACATCCTCTACCACTTCTGAAACCACACTGCTCTTCCCCAGTCTGATGCTCTGTACATGCCTTCACCCTCTCAATCAATACCCTCCCATATAATTTACCAGGAATACTCAACAAACTTATACCTCTGTAATTTGAGCACTCACTCTTATCCCCTTTGCCTTTGTACAATGGCACTATGCACGCATTCCGCCAATCCTCAGGCACCTCACCATGAGTCATACATATGTTAAATAACCTTACCAACCAGTCAACAATACAGTCACCCCCTTTTTTAATAAATTCCACTGCAATACCATCCAAACCCACTGCCTTGCCGACTTTCATCTTCCACAAAGCTTTTACTACCTCTTCTCTGTATGCACTTTATTTACCTCCTTCCAAAACATCTTTTTCTTCTGCCTAAAATTTAATGATACTCTCTCACCCCAACTCTCATTTGCCCTCTTTTTCATCTCTTGCACCTTTCTCTTGACCTTCTGCCTCTTTCTTTTATACATCTCCCACTCGTTTGCATTATTTCCCTGCAAAAATCGTCCAAATGCCTCTCTCTTCTCTTTCACTAATAATCTTACTTCTTCATCCCACCACTCACTACCCTTTCTAATCTGCCCACCTCCCATGCTTCTCATGCCACAAGTATCTTTTGTGCAAGCCATCACTGCTTCCCTAAATACATCCCATTCCTTCCCCCACTCCCCTTATGTCCTTTGTTCTCACCTTTTTCCATTCTGAAATCAGTCTCTCCTGGTACTTCTTCACACAAGTCTCCTTCTCAAGCTCACTTACTCTCACCACTCTCTTCACTCCAACATTCTCTCTTCTTTTCTGAAAACCTCTACAAATCTTCACCTTTGCCTCCACAAGATAATGATCAGACATCCCTCCAGTTGCACCTCTCAGCACAGTGACATCCAAAAGTCTCTCTTTTGCACGCCTATCAATTAACACGTAATCCAATAACACTCTCTGGCCATCTCTCCTACTTACATACGTATACTTATGTATATCTCTCTTTTTAAACCAGGTACTCCTAATCACCAGTCCTTTTTCAGCACATAAATCTACAAGCTCTTCACCATTTCCATTTACAACACTGAACACCCAATGTATACTAATTATTCCCTCAACTGCCACATTACTTACCTTTGCATTAAAATCACCCATCACTATAACCCGGTCTCGTGCATCAAAACCACTAACACACTCATTCAGCTGCTCCCAAAACACTTGCCTCTCATGATCTTTCTTCTCATGCCCAGGTGCATATGCACCAATAATCACCCATCTCTCTCCATCAATTTTCAGTTTTACCCATATCAATCTAGAGTTTACTTTCTTACACTCTATCACATACTCCCACCACTCCTGTTTCAGGAGTAGTGCTACTCCTTCCCTTGCTCTTGTCCTCTCACTAACCCCTGACTTTACTCCCAAGACATTCCCAAACCACTCTTCCCCTTTACCCTTGAGCTTCGTTTCAATGATATAAAATCAAATAACATTACATTCTCATTATATTCCAGCTTCTGATGGTCACATTAAAAGGAACACCAAGTTTTCAAACTTTTTAATATGCCATTAAAAGGTGTCTAACATGAAAACACTGAAATACACTATATAATGGCCAAACATATCAACAAACATAAATATCTGATACTGAAATGGATAAATTTAATTTGAAAGGTTTGACAAACTGCGCACTACACCCTCACCCCACTCCACCATCACTTGACTTAATATCGTATCATTAGCATTCCCTGTAAGAATCATTACCCATTTGAGTTTTAATGGTGAATTATTCTTTAGGAAAACAACAGACCTGTAGCTGGGGATGAAGCATTGTTCCTTAATGGGTAGCATGCACCACTGAGGAGACAGCTTGTGTGTGTGGTGACTGATGCGTGAGTTAATAATTATCATAATGTTGATTCATAATGGTACTTTGGGGCAGGGAAAATCAAAATTACAGGGGAAAAAAAAAATCTTCCAAAGTTTTTGTCTATTTTCCAAGATCTCTTTAGGAGAAACAGCAAAGAATATTACATGAAGGTATATAAACAAATTTAAAATGTACAGGGCTAATATACTGCCTGACCCACCAGAGAAACAAAGTTGCATTCGTGGAGCATGGTCCTCAACCCAAACTCACATGAAGTCAGTCCAAGATATGGTGAATTATGATGATCTACTGTAATGTGTGAGTATTGTGGTAAGTGATGTAGTTATGGCAGTGTTGACAAAACATGGTACATTATTACCTTTGAAATCTTACCTTAATATCGCTGAAACACTGTTTACTTGAGTACTTCAGAAAACAGTAGACCCAGAAATGGGTAGGAAGCAGTGATCCTTAACGTAAAGCAAAGGTGGTATGTGCCACTCTGCAGACAGCAGAAGGTGTGTGATATGTACAAATAAAATAGTGATCCACATATGGTAAGCAAAAATACTCAAGAAAAATAATAGAACATGTTCCCAAGTTTTTATATATCTTCTAAGACCTCTTCATGAGGAATAACAAAAGAATATTATATGAAGGTATAAGAAAAAATTTAAAAGGAAGAGGGTTCCTTGCTTAACCCAAAACTCCTGAAGAACAAGGTTGTGTCTGACTCATCAGCACCTGAGGAACATGGTACCCAACTCTACCTCATGTGTATTTAGTCTGGGCTACTGTGATTTATGACGATGTACTGTAGTGTGATAACTGAAGTGGCTGTAGTAGTGGTGACAAAACACAGCCTGCATTTTTCTTTGAAACCATAATTTTATTAAAACTGCTCATTTGCATTATCAGGCAAATAACATGCCTATAGCAGACAAGAAAGCAGTGTTCCTTTGGGGGAAGTTTTCTTTGGTGGAAAGCAAGGGTGGTGTGCACCACTCCACAGACAGAGTTCTTCACCAGTACAACTGTAGTTTAGCTTTAGTACATGTGTACTTAATCTTTCTGATTGCACATAATTCTCATTGAAAGGCTACTTGCCTCCCCCACCAGTATCTAAATAACAGTGCCTCTCACTTCCCTTGTCAGTATCTGATAAACAAGACTTTACCCCCTTGTATCAGAGGAACAGGGCTCTTTGCCTGCCTCACCAGTATCTGAGGAACAAGGCTTGCCACCTCCCCGCCACTCCACGAGGAACAAGGCTTCTCATTTCCCTCACCCATACAAGCAGAACTAGGTTCCATGCCTCCCCACCAGCTTCTAAGAAACAGCACTCTTCACTTCCCCCACCAGCATCGAAGAAACAAATCTCCTTGCCTCACTAACCAGTACAGATGAATAACAGGGTCTTTGCTTTCCCTGTCAGTCCTAAAAGAACAAGAACAACAAAATGTTTGATGATAGATTCCTTGCTGAAATGTATGACAGTACACCTAAGGGGAAAGTGGGAGACTGAACTCCCAGTGAACCTATCAAAAGATATATCATACGTTAGTGATGTCATGTAAGATGAACTATCATTCACATCTCCTTTATTATGTTCATTCACTATATCTGTTGATGTATTAGGCATGATGTCTAGTGTCTATCAAAACAGGTTTGGAAGAGTTTATGCATACCTAATTACTTCCACTTATAATAATCAAACTGAAATTCATGATTTGATGATTCACAAAGGTTTCTGGTGCCTAACCCACAAATTATGATAACTCTAGTATAATGATATAAAAAAATATAAATAATTATTGTTATACTCCAGCCGCT
The DNA here is from genome assembly GCF_036320965.1 of Panulirus ornatus. Lineage (NCBI taxonomy): Eukaryota > Metazoa > Arthropoda > Malacostraca > Decapoda > Palinuridae > Panulirus > Panulirus ornatus. Next base: position 63,888,840 of record NC_092233.1, read on the forward strand.
GATAATCTATTCATGAGGAACACCGTGTTCTTACATTCATACCCAACTTAACATCAAAATTGATATCATAATGGTCAAATACATCAACAGACATAAATATAACAAAATAAAATGTATGACTCATGGTGAGGTGCCTGAGGATTGGCAGAATGCGTGCATAGTGCCATTGTACAAAGGCAAAGGGGATAAGAGTGAGTGCTCAAATTACAGAGGTATAAGTTTGTTGAGTATTCCTGGTAAATTATATGGGAGGGTATTGATTGAGAGGGTGAAGGCATGTACAGAGCATCAGACTGGGGAAGAGCAGTGTGGTTTCAGAAGTGGTAGAGGATGTGTGGATCAGGTGTTTGCTTTGAAGAATGTATGTGAGCAATACAAATGGATTTGTATGTAGCATTTATGGATCTGGAGAAGGCATATGATAGAGTTGATAGAGATGCTCTGTGGAAGGTATTAAGAATATATGGTGTGGGAGGCAAGTTGTTAGAAGCAGTGAAAAGTTTTTATCGAGGATGTATGGCATGTGCACGTGTAGGAAGAGAGGAAAGTGATTGGTTCTCAGTGAATGTAGGTTTGCAGCAGGGGTGTGTGATGTCTCCATGGTTGTTTAATTTGTTTATGGATGGGGTTGTTAGGGAGGTAAATGCAAGAGTTTTGGAAAGAGGGGCAAGTATGAAGTCTGTTGGGGATGAGAGAGCTTGGGAAGTGAGTCAGTTGTTGTTCGCTGATGATACAGCGCTGGTGGCTGATTCATGTGAGAAACTGCAGAAGCTGGTGACTGAGTTTGGTAAAGTGTGTGAAAGAAGAAAGTTAAGAGTAAATGTGAATAAGAGCAAGGTTATTAGGTACAGTAGGGTTGAGGGTCAAGTCAATTGGGAGGTAAGTTTGAATGGAGAAAAACTGGAGGAAGTAAAGTGTTTTAGATGTCTGGGAGTGGATCTGGCAGCGGATGGAACCATGGAAGCGGAAGTGGATCATAGGGTGGGGGAGGGGGCGAAAATCCTGGGAGCCTTGAAGAATGTGTGGAAGTCGAGAACATTATCTCGGAAAGCAAAAATGGGTATGTTTGAAGGAATAGTGGTTCCAACAATGTTGTATGGTTGCGAGGAGTGGGCTAAGGATAGAGTTGTGCGCAGGAGGATGGATGTGCTGGAAATGAGATGTTTGAGGACAATGTGTGGTGTGAGGTGGTTTGATCGAGTAAGTAACATAAGGGTAAGAGAGATGTGTGGAAATAAAAAGAGTGTGGTTGAGAGAGCAGAAGAGGGTGTTTTGAAATGGTTTGGGCACATGGAGAGAATGAGTGAGGAAAGATTGACCAAGAGGATATATGTGTCGGAGGTGGAGGGAACGAGGAGAAGTGGGAGACCAAATTGGAGGTGGAAAGATGGAGTGAAAAAGATTTTGTGTGATCGGGGCCTGAACATGCAGGAGGGTGAAAGGCGTGCAAGGAATAGAGTGAATTGGATCGATGTGGTATACCGGGGTTGACGTGCTGTCAGTGGATTGAAGCAAGGCATGTGAAGCGTCTGGGGTAAACCATGGAAAGCTGTGTAGGTATGTATATTTGCATGTGTGGACGTATGTATATACACGTGTATGGGGTGGGTTGGGCCATTTCTTTCGTCTGTTTCCTTGCGCTACCTCGCAAACGCGGGAGACAGCGACAAAAAAAAAAAAGAAAAAAAAAAAAGGATCAATTTATTGTGGAAGGCTTTAATGAAAAACTTTCACTTCATCCCAAACCACTCCAACACCACCAACCTCAATCCCTTATCACTAGCATTTTCATTATGAATTGTTAAATATCATCTGATTTACCATTGAAATGGCAACAGTTGTTGAATTACTGTCTAATTTACATCAAGACAGAGCATGGTATACTGATTGTAAGCATGAGAATTCGACTAGGGAAATTTTTGATCTGAAATGTAAAAACCCTTGGGTTTCATTTACTTTTGCAACAACATTCTGCTTAAGCGAGAGATTGCCAGGAACATAACCCCATATACATGATATCACATGATGGTTTAATTGAAAAAATATTGTTACTATTCATACAATAACAACTTTTATAGTATTCTGTGAGCTTTTATAGTATTCTGTAAGTGCAGAAATGTACAACTATCCACAATTCTCAACTGAATGACCAAAGACATATTAGCATCTCATAGAGGTACAAAGCAATCATATAACAAGATTCATAAAACATAAGGAAAAATAAAGGAGAAAAAAATATGAAATTCTAATGGCTAATACCACAGTAGTTCTTTTGTGCATAACTGCAAGATTTATATCTCAATCTATTTTGGCCCCCTAAAAAATATGACCATCTCACACAGGCACCAAATGATCAATGGATTTGAAGAAAAAAATTCCAAAGCAGTTGTATTTCTGAGAAACATTGTGGAGCAACAGAAAACTTTGATCAGGCTACAAAACTCTGCAAATTATATATAAAAGCATTATGAGATATGCATCATCAATATTTCCTCCTTATATATGTTCAAATGTGATAAAATCCCACACTTTATACACCATAAGTCAATGAGGAGTATCTATTTTCCCTATACTTATGATTAATAATCACTTATAATCTTTCTTATTCAATCACACATCATTTTCTAAACTCTCTTTGGCCTCACCATTTGCCACTTTTATATTTCTACAATACTGCCCACAAGAACCAGTCACCTTTATGTCTGAGCATTCAGTAGGTACTCCTATTGTAAGTGAGCATGTTCAAGATTCTAAATGTTCTTGAGTGTAGGGTCTAGCACTTCAGTTGTTATGACATTAATGAATGTAACACCTGCACCATGAAGAAGGAAAGAGAATCTTTTATCAGGAATGTCTTTCCTCAGTCATCTACTTCAAAGACACCAATGCATCTCAGAATACCAACATATCTGAAGATGAAAGATGCCCCGAAAATCCTGGCACAAGAAATGTGGGTGTAAAAGTCTTCCTTTAACTGGGTAATTGATTTTTTGTTTTACAGGAGGCTCTAGTCATAGACAAAAGTCCACATCAAGGCCAGGCCTTAACTGAAATATGGAGGTTAATGAAAGAGAAGCAGAAGAGACATGGGAATGTATTAAAAAATTTTGGAAGAATCAATAAACTTGTCTTCTGAAATGAGCTACGTCATAGTTACTGAGAAAGACATGTGAGGGTAAAGAGCTCCAAAGCTTCAAAGTGTAGAAAAAGAAACAATTACCAAAATGGCCCACCCCTGAGTTGCCAACAGCCACACAGTAATCATATGATGCGGCAGCTTGCTGAATTTTGCATGGTCTAGTTAGTGGTGGAGGTACACAAGCAGCCAGTTCTTGGGAGCAAAAATTGAAGTAACACCTACAGAAAAGGGAAGTGAACTAACACTGCAGCATAAGGCAAGTGGGTCAACTTTTGAAGTTAACCTGGGACAGTGGATAAGTCAAACCACTATCGACAATCAAAATAAAGCCATCGAAATTCAAGAGGAGCTGATGAAGAAAGAATATCAGCCAGTCACTAAAAGTATATTCAAAGGCTGCTAGGTCTAGCTTCATAATTCTATCAGATTTGTTGACCTGAGAAATGCAACTCTGTCAGGTGAGGCTGCAATAGCTGATGTAGAGGCTGCAGATTGCATAAAAGTAAAACTCCAACTAATCACAGAGGAAAAAGATTTCACACCAGAGAGGTATAGATCAGTTATAGATCTGAAATCAATAACAACCAAAAACTATGTTTGATTTCATTCTCGGTATCTTGCAAGTGTGTTGTGGTCTTGCATTTGCATTCCTTACAGTTTTGTGAGTTGGTTTAAAAGCTTCCTCCAATATCCAATTTATTGGAATACATAATTCATCTATCATTTATTTTCCTGTAAATCAACATCTTATTGTACAGATATAAGCAAATATACTGATTACAGTTTTACAAAGAATCAATACTTGTTTTTTGTATGAGCATCACAATTATCACTGTCTATGGTAAATTGTATCTTTTTATGTATTTTCTACACAAAGTTCTTGAAAAATCTTATGACTAATTCACACACTAAAAATGAATTAAATAGTGTACAATATCAAGAGAGACTTTTGGATGTTAATGTGCTGAGAGGTGCAACTGGAGGGATGTCTGATCATTATCTGGTGGAGGCTAAGGTGAAGATTTGTATGGGTTTTCAGAAAAGAGGAGTGAATGTTGGGGTGAAGAGGGTGGTGAGAGTAAGTGAGCTTGGGAAGGAGACTTGTGTGAGGAAGTACCAGGAGAGACTGAGTACAGAATGGAAAAAGGTGAGAACAATGGAAGTAAGGGGAGTGGGGGAGGAATGGGATGTATTTAGGGAATCAGTGATGGATTGCGCAAAAGATGCTTGTGGCATGAGAAGAGAGGGAGGTGGGTTGATTAGAAAGGGTAGTGAGTGGTGGGATGAAGAAGTAAGATTATTAGTGAAAGAGAAGAGAGAGGCATTTGGACGATTTTTGCAGAGAAAAAATGCAATTGAGTGGGAGATGTATAAAAGAAAGAGACAGGAGGTCAAGAGAAAGGTGCAAGAGGTGAAAAAGAGGGCAAATGAGAGTTGGGGTGAGAGAGTATCATTAAATTTTAGGGAGAATAAAAAGATGTTCTGGAAGGAGGTAAATAAAGTGTGTAAGACAAGGGAGCAAATGGGAACTTCAGTGAAGGGCGCAAATGGGGAGGTGATAACAAGTAGTGGTGATGTGAGAAGGAGATGGAGTGAGTATTTTGAAGGTTTGTTGAATGTGTTTGATGACAGAGTGGCAGATATAGGGTGTTTTGGTCGAGGTGGTGTGCAAAGTGAGAGGGTTAGGGAAAATGATTTGGTAAACAGAGAAGAGGTAGTAAAAGCTTTGCGGAAGATGAAAGCCGGCAAGGCAGCAGGTTTGGATGGTATTGCAGTGGAATTTATTAAAAAAGGGGGTGACTGTATTATTGACTGGTTGGTAAGGTTATTTAATGTATGTATGACTCATGGTGAGGTGCCTGAGGATTGGCGGAATGCGTGCATAGTGCCATTGTACAAAGGCAAAGGGGATAAGAGTGAGTGCTCAAATTACAGAGGTATAAGTTTGTTGGGTATTCCTGGTAAATTATATGGGAGGGTATTGATTGAGAGGGTGAAGGCATGTACAGAGCATCAGACTGGGGAAGAGCAGTGTGGTTTCAGAAGTGGTAGAGGATGTGTGGATCAGGTGTTTGCTTTGAAGAATGTATGTGAGAAATACTTAGAAAAGCAAATGGACTTGTATGTAGCATTTATGGATCTGGAGAAGGCATATGATAGAGTTGATAGAGATGCTCTGTGGAAGGTATCAAGAATATATGGTGTGGGAGGCAAGTTGTTAGAAGCAGTGAAAAGTTTTTATCGAGGATGTAAGGCATGTGTACGTGTAGGAAGAGAGGAAAGTGATTGGTGCTCAGTGAATGTAGGTTTGCGGCAGGGGTGTGTATGTCTCCATGGTTGTTTAATTTGTTTATGGATGGGGTTGTTAGGGAGGTGAATGCAAGAGTTTTGGAAAGAGGGGCAAGTATGAAGTCTGTTGGGGATGAGAGAGCTTGGGAAGTGAGTCAGTTGTTGTTCGCTGATGATACAGCGCTGGTGGCTGATTCATGTGAGAAACTGCAGAAGCTGGTGACTGAGTTTGGTAAAGTGTGTGAAAGAAGAAAGTTAAGAGTAAATGTGAATAAGAGCAAGGTTATTAGGTACAGTAGGGTTGAGGGTCAAGTCAACTGGGAGGTAAGTTTGAATGGAGAAAAACTGGAGGAAGTAAAGTGTTTTAGATACCTGGGAGTGGATCTGGCAGCGGATGGAACCATGGAAGCGGAAGTGGATCATAGGGTGGGGGAGGGGGCGAAAATCCTGGGAGCCTTGAGGAATGTGTGGAAGTCGAGAACATTATCTCGGAAAGCAAAAATGGGTATGTTTGAAGGAATAGTGGTTCCAACAATGTTGTATGGTTGCGAGGAGTGGGCTATGGATAGAGTTGTGCGCAGGAGGATGGATGTGCTGGAAATGAGATGTTTGAGGACAATGTGTGGTGTGAGGTGGTTTGATCGAGTAAGTAACGTAAGGGTAAGAGAGATGTGTGGAAATAAAAAGAGCGTGGTTGAGAGAGCAGAAGAGGGTGTTTTGAAATGGTTTGGGCACATGGAGAGAATGAGTGAGGAAAGATTGACCAAGAGGATATATGTGTCGGAGGTGGAGGGAACGAGAAGTGGGAGACCAAATTGGAGGTGGAAAGATGGAGTGAAAAAGATTTTGTTTGATCAGGGCTTGAACATGCAGGAGGGTAAAAGGAGGGCAAGGAATAGAGTGAATTGGATCGATGTGGTATACCGGGGTTGACGTGCTGTCAGTGGGTTGAATCAGGGCATGTGAAGCATCTGGGGTAAACCATGGAAAGCTGTGTAGGTATGTATATTTGCGTGTGTGGACGTATGTATACACATGTGTATGGGGGTGGGTTGGGCCATTTCTTTCGTCTGTTTCCTTGTGCTACCTCGCAAACGCGGGAGACAGCGACAAAGCAAAAAAAAAAAAAAAATCAAGAAAAATACTGTAACAGAAATATTATTTATATTATAATGTTTCCAGTTCCTAGAAAGGAGTGCAAAATGGTCGTCTTGCTGTTCAAAACGTAATTTTACCCAATGAATGATAGGGTAAATTGTATTCTTTCTTTATTTATCTACATTTTTCTCTTTTGATGCACAAGACTGAGTACTAGAGATGGGTAATTTAAATGTAAAGTTGGGTAATGTGGCAGTTAAGGATGTAACTGAAGGCATGGGGTATTCAGTAATGTGAATGGGAATGGTGAACAGTCTAAAGAGTTGTGTGCATAAAAAAGAATGGGGGTAACTGGTTTAAATAGAGAGACATACATGAGAAGGAAAGATGGTCAGCAGGCATTACAGGATTACATGCTAATTGACAAGTGTGCAAAAGAGAGACTTCTGCATATGAATAAGCCAAGAGGGGTAGCTAGTGGGATGCCTGATCATTACCTTGAGAAGTTTGTAGAGGTTTTCGGAAAAGCAGAAATGTTATGGGTCAGATTGAGCGATGAAAGTAAATGAAGTTGGAAAAGAGACTTTTGTGAAGAAATACCAGAGATTGAGCATAAAATGGCAAAAGGTGAGGTTAAATGGGGCAAGAGGAGTAGGTAAGGAATAGGAGGTATTCAGGGAAGCAGCACAGGCATGTAGAGAGATGCATGTAGCATGCATAAGGTGGGAGGTGGGCTGGTTAGAAAGGGCAGTGACTGGTGGCATGATGAAGTAAAGTTGCTGGTGAAAGAGAAAAGAGGAGTATAAGGATGGTACTCATGGGGAAGGAGTACAAGTTAGTGAGAGATGTATAAGAGAAAACAGCTGGTGGCCAAGAGGAAGGTGAAGGGCTTGAAAATGAGGGCAAAAGAGAGTTGGGTTGAGCAAGTATCAGAATATTCAGGGAGAATAAGATACTTAGGAAGGAGATTAATGGTGAGCATCAAAAGAAAACAAGAGAACAAATGGGAACACCACTGAAAGGGGCAAAATGGGGAAGTGGTAACAGGTAGCGATGAAGTGAAGAGATGTCATGTGTATTCTGAAGTACTGTTGAATATATTTGATAATAGGGTGGTATATGAAGTAAGAGAGTCATGGAGGGTGGTTTGGGGGAGAGAAAAGATGTGGTGAAATGGAGATGAAATGTGGCTTTGCACCTAGGTGGATGGTATTACAGATGAATTTCTAAAGTAAGGGGGATGACTGTGTTGATTGGTTAGTTGGGATTTTCAGTGTATGTATGGGTCATGGTGAGGTGACAGGATTGGCAGAATGCATTTTTGTTCTGTTATAAAGCCAATGGAAACAAAGGTGAGTATTCAAACTACAGAGGTATAAGTCTGATGAGTGTAACTGATAAGCTGTATGGGAGTGTAATGATTGAGAGCAAAGGAATGTACAGAGCATCAGACTGGGGAGGAGCAATATGGTTTCAGGATTGGTACAGGACGTGAGAATCGGGTGTTTGCTTTACAGAATGCATGTTAGAAATACAGGGACCTCTAAGTGGTATTTAAGGATTTGGAGAAAGCATTTGCTAGGGTAGACAGAGTTGCCTTGTGGAAGGTTTAAAGAAAAATGGTGTGGTAGTAAAGCTGCTAAAAACAGTAAGAAGTATTTATCATGGGAATAAGGCATATGTGCAAGAAGGAAGAGAAGAGAGTGGGTAGTTCCAAGTGAAGGCTAGTCTTCAGCAGGGGTGTGTGATGTCAACATGCCTGTTTAATTTGTCCAGAGATGGGGTAATGAGGTAGGTAAATGCATGAGTCCTAAAGATAGGGGCAAAAGAGAGGTGACAACGTTATCTTGGAAAGCAAAAATGGGTATGTCTGAAGGAATAGTGGTTCCAACAATGATATACAGTTGCAAGGGGTGGGCTACGGATAGGGTTGTGTGGAGGAGGGTGGATGTGTTGGAAATGAGATGTTTGAGGACAATATGTGGTGTGAGGTGGTTTGATCAAGTAAGTAATGAAAGGGTAAGAGAGATATGTGGTAATAAAAAGAGTGTGGTTGCGACAGCAGAAGAGGGTGAATTGAAATGGTTTGGTCACATGGAGAGAATGAGTGAGGAAAGATGGACAAAGAGGATATATGTGTCAGAAGTGGAGGGAATGAGAAGTGGGAGAGCAAATTGGAGGTGAAAGGATAGAGTGAAAAAAATTTTGAGCGATCAGGTCCTGAACATGCAGGAGGGTGAAAGGCATGCAAGGAATAGAGTGAATTGGAACAATGTGGTATACCGGGGTCGACGTGCTATCAATGGATTGAATCAGGGCATGTGAAGTGTCTGGGTTAACCATGGAAAGTTTTGTGGGGACAAGATGTGGAAAGGGAGCTATGGTTTCAGTGCATTTCACACGACAGCGCGTGCAGGGGTAAGCGGGTGCCATTTCATGTGTGGCGGGGTGGCGATGGGAATGGCTGAGGAACCATGAAAGTGGAAGTGAATCATTGGGTGGGGGAGGGGGCAAAAGTTCTGGGAGCGTTGAAAAATGTGTGGAAATCGAAAACATTATCATGGAAAGCGAAAATGGGTATGTTTGAAGGAAAAATGGTTCCAACAATGTTATATGGTTGTGAGACATGGGCTATAGATACAGTTGTGCGGAGGAGGGTGGATGCACTGGAAATGAGATGTTTGAGGACAATATGTGGTGTGAGGTGGTTTGATCGAGTAAGTATGGAAAGGGTAAGAGAGATATGTGGTAATAAAAAGAGTGTGGTTGACAGAACAGAAGAGGGTGTTTTGAATTGGTTTGGTCACATGGAGAGAATGAGTGAGGAAAGATTGACAAAGAGGATATATGTGTCAGAGGAGGAGGGGACGAGGAGAGGTGGGAGACCAAATTGGAGGTGGAAAGATGGAGTGAAAAAGGTTTTGAGTGATCAGGGGCTGAAGATGCAGGAGGGTGAAAGGCATGCAAGGAATAGAGTGAGTTGGAACGATGTGGTAAACCGGGTCGACATGCTGTCGATGGATTAAACCAGGGCATGTGAAGCGTCTGGGGTAAACCATGGAAAGTTGTGTGGGGCCTGGATGTGGAAAGGGAGCTGTGGTTTCGGGCATTATTGCATGACAGTTAGAGACTGAGTGTGAACAAATGGGGCCTTTGTTGTCTTTTCCTAGCGCTACCTCGCACACATGAGGGGGGAGGGGGATGGTATTCCATGTGTGGCGAGGTGGCGATGGGAATGAATAAAGGCAGACAGTGTGAATTGTGTGCATGGGTATATATGTATGCGTCTGTGTGTGTATATGTGTACATTGAGATGTATAGGTATGTATATTTGCGTGTGTGGACGTGTATGTATATACATGCGTATGGGGGTGGGTTGGGCCATTTCTTTCGTCTGTTTCCTTGCGCTACCTCACAAACGCGGGAGACAGCAACAAAGCAAAATAAAAATAAATAAAAAAAAAAATATATATATATATATTGAGCGATCGGGGCCTGAACATGCAGGAGGGTGAAAGGCGTGCAAGGAATAGACTGAACTGGAACGATGTGGTATACCGGGTTCAAAGTGCTGTCAATGGATTGAACCAGGGCATGTGAAACGTCTGGGGTAAACCATGGAAAGTTCTGTGGGGCCTGGATGTGGAAAGGGAGCTGTGGTTTTGGTGCATTATTACATGACAGCTAGAGACTGAGTGTGAATGAATGTAGCCTTCGTTGTCTTTTCCTAGCGCTACCTTGCGCACATGAGGGGGGAGGGGGTTGTTATTTCATCTTTGGCGGGGTGGTGATAGGAATGAATAAAGGCAAACAGTATGAATTATGTTTTCTTTCTTTCATACTATTCACCATTTCCCGCGTTAGCAAGGTAGCGTTAAGAACAGAGGACTGGGCCTTTGAGGGAATATCCTCACCTGGCCCCCTTCTCTGTTCCTTCTTTTGGAAAATTAAAAAAAAACGAGAGGGGAGGATTTCCAGCCCCCCGCTCCCTTCCCTTTTAGTTGCCTTCTACGACACGCAGGGAATATGTGGGAAGTATTCTTTCTCCCCTATCCCCAGGGATAAATTATGTATATGTGTATATATGTATATGTCTGTGTGTGTATATATATGTATATGTTGAGATGTATAGGTATATATATTTGCGTGTGTGGACGTGTATGTATATACATGTATATGTGGGTCGGTTGGGCCATTCTTTCATCTGTTTTCTTGCGCTACCTCGCTAACACAGGAGACGACGAAGTAAAATAAAAAAAATAATAATAATATATATACATTTTTGCATACATATTCACCATTTCCCGCATTAGCGAGGTAGCGTTCCAGAACTGATGACTGAACCTTAGTGGGAAATCTCCTCGTATGGCCCACTTGTCTGTTCCTTCTTTTGAAAAAATAAAACTAGAGGGGAGGATTTTCAGCACCCTACTCATACCCTTTCTAGTCGCCTTCTACAACACACAGGGAATACATGGGAAATATTCTTTCTCCTCTACCCCCAGGGACAATATACATATACCCTAGCCTGAGCCAGGTACCCATTTTATCAACCCATCCATAGGACTGGATAAATAGTTGGGTTGACTGACAACCAGGATTCGATCATATGCGCTCGACCCTAAAAGTGACTTATGTGGTACATTACATAGATAATGTTTTGAGTGTATCAATTTTTTTTCTATGAGCCCACATTTCCTAAACTTTATTTACAAGGAAATGAACATCGCATAAATATGAAACCAAGCACTCACTCTTTTTTTCCTTTACTCTCGTTTCTATTGGTACATATCAGTATCATCAAAGAAACCTCAACGTTCTTTCACCCAATCTAATGGTCACCTACATAAATCTATTTCAATGAAGCATTACAACATATTTACAATCTGAAAAAAAAGTGCTCTTCATAAAATGTTTTCTACTATACAGTTTTTCAGTATAATGAACAAATGCATACACTCAGAAAATGAATGTAATACATCAATTTAGTTACACAGTCACTATTCAACTTGATATATTTAGCTCTAATCATAATTGGAATAACTATTTCATTCAACTAAGGCTGTCTTGTTATCTTTTATAATTCTAGCCATCTAGCATTACTAAGGATTCTTCTGATATTCAATTACTTTCTTTTTTAATTCCCGGTTTTCTCTAATTTACATCAATAAAATAAAACACTTACACATCATACAATAACAAAAACAAATTAATCTGATAATTTAATCACTTTATTGTGTTAACTGGAAACTGCATAAAATTACATCAGACAAAAGCATGTGCAATGAAGCAAATTAGAAAAAGACTTGACTGGCAAAGTAGAACAATTAAAATATTCAAAACTACATACATAAAAAATCTAAACAATAATATAATGCACAGTGTCTACTTTAACCACATATATAAAATATCCATTGCAATAGAAATGCAACACTTTAAAATAATATTAAATAACATGATATGAAAAGTCTCTCAGTTTGCATATAAAAATTTATACACACACCATTAAAAAGAGCATAATGTACATAATTTTATACAAACAACTTTCAGTTAACAATAAAAACATTATAATTATATACAATATAAAAGTTGATACAAATTATCTTTTGTATGTCAGTTAAATTACATATAATTTATTTCAAAATAAATAAAATAATCTATCACAGACAAATTCAGTTATAACACAATAACAAAGCTCAAGCAACATGCACAAATCATAAAAGAACAACACAAGCACACATACTCTAATGAAAATGGACAAGCTGTACTCACATATGTATGCATGCACATATTTTCATTTAAATACAAAGGCAAATGATCATACACATGCATGAATGAATGCATAAATAAAAATAAACACAACACACACACACATGACACCTGGGATTACTAAAGATGATGAAGAAAAGGATAAAGCAAGTTCATCCTCAGTTTCTTTTCCATTACATTATCAAAAGGCACTTAACAAAATGATCCTCCAAGATCTCCAACCACCCTTGGACATCATGTAACAGTTCAAGAGGAAGCTACTGCACCCTGCTTAATGCCATCACCCTCTGAAACCTGTGATCCTTGCCCTCAAATTGCAGTTCTGAACCACAACCACATGAAATCCATAAGAATATGAACAAACCACTACGAGAGCAGCCCTATCCCAGGCACTGTGAGCATCATCAATAATTAAATGACAGTAAATCAACCTCTAACTCTAACTCTTCCTCTTCCTATTTGTATTTATATAAAGATGATTGATCTAACCCCTCATTCTAATAGCATCCATGGTTATCTTTTCTATGTGTAATAGCACCTCTGTTTATTACTATACATATAATGTCTGCAAATTTTCAGCCTTTGCTTGCAGCTAATTCAGTCAACCATTATTCATTATCATTATGACTGCTAGTACATATTATATTGCATCTTTTATTATCAAAGAAGTAAATTACTGTAATAAGCAAAGTGATAAAGCTGTGAATGTCGACAGTATACAAAAGCTTTACAAGTCATATGACAATAGTGAAAACATATAAGATGGAACCCCATGAATGTAGAACTCCATCCTCATACTGTACAAATAGGTAATGACATACACACACATACACATTGTAGAGGATGATGTAAGGATATGTGAGGAACTGAGTAACATGTTCAAAAGTGCTTTCACAGTGGAAGACTATAGCACTAACAACAGTGAGATGGAATGTGGAGGAGACTGGGAAAAGGCACTGAACCATACACAGTCTCATGGATGAGTGTAGGCTGTAAGATTCCAGAAAACTTAACTAGAAACCATATGGATGATTTTCTACAAAGGAGAAAATACCCAAGTAAGAGAAAGCACGGTTTCCGGGAAAGGAAGTCATGTATAACAAACCTCTTAGATTTTTATGAAACAATGAGCTCTGGCCTACACAAAAGGGAAGGCTGAGTGGACTGCTCGTATCTGGACTGCCAGAAAGCATTTGAAACTGTACTGTATGAGATGCTGATTAAGAAGCTGGATCATCATGCAGGATTATGGGGAAATTCCTGGAAAGGACAGATTATCTAAGTTGAAGGCAACAAAGTACACATTTCAGAAGAGCCTTCTTCTAATGGGACAGAGCACCCTGAAGAGCACCAGAGGGTTCTGTTCTAGGACCATTACTCTTCTCGATCTATACAAATAACTTACCTGAAGGTATGGAATTCTACCTGAATATGTTTGCAGATGATGCAAAAGTCAAAAGGGAAATGAAAAGCAAGGAAGACTGCAACAACTTCCTAGAGGACCAAAACAGACTTCAAAGCTCTTGTTGTCCTCAGTTATATTTTTATTATCATTATTATTTTGCTTTGTCGCTGTCTCCTGCGTTCGCAAGGTAGCGCAAGGAAACAGACGAAAATGGCCCAACCCACCCACATAAACATGTATATACATACATGCCCACACACACACATATACATACCTATACATCTCAACGTATACATATATATACACACACACAGACATATACATATATACACATGTACATAATTCATACTGTCTGCCTTTATTCATTCCCATCACCACCCCGCCACACATGAAATAACAACCCCCTCTCCCCTCCTGTGTGCGAGGTAGCACTGGGAAAAAAACAACAAAGGCCACATTCATTCACACTCAGTCTCTAGCTGTCATGAAATAATGCACTGAAACCACAGCTCCCTTTCCACATCCAAGCCCCACAGAACTTTCCATGGTTTACCCTATACGCTTCACATGCCCTGGTTCAATCCATTGACAGCACGTCGACCCCGGCATACCACATCGTTCCAATTCACTCTATTCCTTGCACGCCTTTCACCCTCCTGCATGTTTAGGCCCCAGTCACTCAAAATATTTTTCACTCCATCTTTCCACCTCCAATTTGGTCTCCCACTTCTCCTCGTTCCCTCCACTCCTGACACATATATCCTCTTGGTCAATCTTTCTCCCTCCATCTCTGACACATATATCCTCTTTGTCAATCTTTCCTCACTCATTCTCTCCATGTGACCAAACCATTTCAAAACACCCTCTTCCGCTCTCTCAACCACACTCTTTTTATTACCACACATCTCTCTTACCCTATTATTACTTATTCAATCAAACCACCTCACACCACATATTGTCCTCAAACATCTCATTTCCAGCACATCCACCTTCCTCCGCACAACTCTTTCCATAGCCCATGCCTCGCAACCATATAACATTGTTGGAACCACTATTCCTTCAAACATACCCATTTTTGCTTTCCGAGATAATGTTCTCGACTTCCACACATTTTTCAACGCTCCCAGAACTTTCGCTCCCTCCCCCATCATATGATTCACTTCTGCTTCCATGGCTCCATCCGCTGCCAAATCCACTCCCAGATATCTAAAACACTTCACTTCCTCCAGTTTTTCTCCATTCAAACTTACCTCGCAATTGACTTGTCCCTCAACCCTACTGTACCTAATAACCTTGCTCTTATTCACATTTACTCAGTTACATCTCCTCTTAATCCTCTGCTAGATAATGTTGTATCTAATGATAAAATCAATTACATATTTGTGGAAATCATAGACAAGCTTCATCAAAAATAATGGTAGGATTAGCTTATGGGACCCCTGCACGCACACCAGAGGTAAACAAAACACTTTATGACCAGCTGAAAAACTTATGAGCAAAATTGTTATAGTGGGATATTTCAACTTGCCAGTGCCATAAAAATTCCCGTATTTCTAGATGTGGCCTCCAAATAGACTTGCTTAATAGAATGCTAAGAGAATTAATTGAGAAACCTAACTATGATGTGAACATTTTCGACTTAGTTCTAACTACAAATGAGGACTTTGCCTATAATGTTGAAAATGAAAAAAGTTTTGAACAAATGATCAGTGACAAACTTCTTTAAAATTAAAAGAATGAAAAAAATACCATCTTCACACACTGTTCCCTTAAATCTCAGATAATATCATCAATGAAAACAATACAGATGCAGCATGGAAAAGCTTAAGCAAAATATTCACAGTGGTAGATGGAACTTATGAGCCAAATATATAAAAGATAATCGTTTCTAAAAACTATGACAAAATGGTGGAGCAATGAAATAAGAACTTATCTTCTTAGAAAGTAACAAATAAGAAACAAAGACAACAATAACCAACAAGACAGAGTACATTATACATTTTTTGACAAAAAAGCAAGAGACTTAAACATCACAGTAAACATCAATGTGAAGTGCATAATGCAGAAAATAACAAAGGAAACCTCAAGGAATTCTCTACTTAGGAGCAAGAGAGTCATTTCCCAGACAAATGATTCAACATCTTAGGGAAACATTGGAAAGGTTCAAGATAATAGAGCCATGGAAAAGACCTTAAATAATCATTTTCTTCATGATTTACCACTCAGACAATTCATATCCCAGTTCCAGTACCACTGCTAGGACACAAAAACATTCCACAATGAGATAATATATTACCAGCACCAAATGAAATGAAAGTCTGCAAAATGAGAGGTTCACATAATTTCTACTCAAGGGCAGTAATAAGAGAAGCAAAAAGTGAGATAGTTAAGCCCTTGACTGTTCTTTTTAACTTGTCACTTGCTAAGGAGTAGTTTCCTGAGGACTGCAAGTTAGCCAATGTAACAACTATATTCAAAAGGTGTAATAAGTTCCTGTCCAGAAAGTACAGATCAATTAGCTTAATATCTGTAACTGATAAACCTATGAAAATAATAATTTGAGACAATGCTGTAAATCATTCAACATATCACCACTTAAATGATTCTCAGCATGGTTTTCAGTAAAATCATTCAAGCTTAACAATTCAGCTTGATTATTTATATGACAATCTCAAAAGATAAAAGTAAAGAGGATGATGTTATCTATTAAAAGTTTACTTTGATGACACTCTCAAAGATAAAAGCAAAAAGGATGCTCTCTATCAAAATCTAAGTCACTTGGTAGAAATGAGTTTGTACTTCAGAGGATAGAAAACGGGATGAGTGACCATTAACAAAAAGTACCGATTAACATTCAAACCTTAATATGGTTAAACATAAAAGATGGTGTGCTGCATGGATCAGTTTTGCAACCAGTTCTCTTTATCATGTATATCAATGACACTGATAATTACAAAAATAACAGGATGCACTAAGATTTCAAAATTCACAAATTATATCAAAATCAAGACGAGAAATAAACTTATCACTGAAAGTGAATGCTTACAGATTCAAACTGACATATACAAACTGATGGACTGAGCCCACAAGTGGCAAATGGATTTCAATGTTGAAAAGTACAAACTTTCACAGATCAGTATTAAAAAAGCAGAAGGCAAACTAAAGTATGAATTTCTTTGAGCTACAAAATGTGAATGAGGAGGTCTTAAATGTTATAAACCCTGGTGACCTAAAGTCAAGGAAGCAGAGCATAAAAGCAGTAAAACAGTCAAACAAAATTCTTGGATTCATGGGTATGGCTTTTGAATTTTACTTACTCTGCACTAGTAACTGTTGCATCCCTTCCTTGAATTTTGTGACCAGTTTTGGTCAACCTACTTGAAAAAAGAAACATACTGATGGCAGAGAACACAGCATCAAGATAATTACTTGAAAAAGAGACATAAGAAGGCAAAGAACACAGCAGCAAGAAACTAAGATGATTCCCAGACTGAGAAACACATCTTATGAGAGCCAACTAGATGAATTAAGACTTCTTTAACTTGGAAATGAAGTTAAGAGAATTTAACTCAGGAATTCAAAATCAAAGGCTTTGGTAAATTCAATCCAAGCAGCTCTCAAGGATACATTTGTCTGATTTCATGGTACTGAATACAAAATAATGGGTAAGCATTTTACTACAAATGATATGAAGTACTCTATTCAACTGGATTGCTAATGTAAGGAATGATTTCCAGTTACAGTAAAGGAAAGCAGCACCACAGATACATTTGAAAATAAAGTTGAAAAAAATGCTTTAAATGCATAACTAATATCATTTATAACTCTTTAGTTACATGCTAAGTTTACTTGTATTTGTCTCTAAATTATCTATATACTTTTCTTCTCTCTCAACATTAATCTCCGAGTTTCAGATTTTTTTCGTAATAACAAACACCCTCAAAAGGATCCAATGTTCTTTTGATGTTTGAATTCCTCTGGTAATCTGCCTTATTCAATCCTTCCTTTTCATCCTTAAGATCTACACAAAAACATACATCTTACAGTACCTTACTTTTCAATCTCATATGGCTGAAAACACTCATAATTCATTCCCTAGCCTAGTTTTCTTGTACAATATATTTTGGTGTTACTCTTACAACATGACCACTATCTACATATCTATCCATACCTCTGATGCCTGTTCCAATTGGAACTCCCTTAAAGGGGTGGCCTCAGCAGCAGACTCTCCATAATTAAAGAATTCAAGTGCTCCCTCTTAGCCATTATGGCTTATCTTAACAAAACACTGTCAGAGGGCAAGTCTGGCTCACCATTTGCAGAGGCTCCTAACTAATGTCCCTAATAACTATTTCTATCTAATGCTCCTACCTAATGTGTTTACCTAATGCTCCTGCCTAAATGTTCCTACCTACCTACATACTACTACCTTTATCTAAGGCAAGAAGCCTAGTTGTGCTATTCTTTACAAATTCACCAGCATTACTGCTTAGAGACTTGACTATCATTATGCCACTAAGATTAACATTACCAATACTATATCCAGCTGCATTATCATCAATAACATTTAACCCATTCTCAAGAAATTTTTCATCCTTCATTTTCTTGACTTCTTTAAAACCCAAAATCTTTGCACTCCACACTATGCACAACATTGACAATGTTCGAATCCTACCTAAGTGAGAGTGATCCATGTCACCATCATTTTCAGCTCCAATGGGGAGTTCAAAACCAGCTTGATTTCCAAAGCCAACCTCTATTTTCATATGTTGCCCAGTGTCATTATCACCTATGTCCTAGCAATATAGGTTTTAAATAGATTAATGTATGAAAGAAATGGGTCATTTCAACCAACACTCAGAAGTTCTTGAAAAATAACAGTACTGAGCCCACATCCAATTCTCATGAAAGTAAGCTTCTGCTTAAAGTGTTCATCAGATTATTACCAAAGGTACCCCACACGTGCTAGTAAATTTCATACTACGGGAAACTAGCCATTCCTGTTCAAATGACCTCTTCCTGTCCTCAGCTAAACATAACAATGCACTTAATCAGTATGTCTAAGGTGCCTTATGTCATCAGGAAATGTAACAAATGCCAGGAAATGGTCCTAAATATATAGTCACCTTCAAGCTTAGTCTTACACTGTACTTGTATGGGATGTGCTTCCTGCCATCAATAAAACTGAAAGAAATGCTTTATCAGTATTTACAGATGCCTTGTGCTTTAAACCATACACCTGGCACCAGAAATGACTCCTGCTGTCTTGATTACCTACATAACACCATGGGGGAAGGTGTTGCAGTCCACATCAATTTGTAGCTATTAGTGATTCTCTTTAGGTAACTAATCATGATGATAATGATTCAGCAGGTGTTGAATTGTTAGCGCTGGGAAGTTCTTTGTGCATCAGTAAGCCATTCGTGGAAGCAGAAAAGAGACAATGATGTATTAGTCAATAAAAGTCAACAACAAACACCTGCTAAGCCAAGATTACGTCTGTACAGCCACAAATATGGATCATTTACCAGGTTTTTCCCTCTACTTAAACCTTTTTTGAGATTTCTTTCCAACTGATAAGCTACAATTTCTTTAATTTTCTTATACAGCCCAATCTTAGGGACCTCCTTTAATTCCAAGACTAGGTCGTTTAGAGGTTAAGGGTAAAGAAGGCCAATCCCTCGTCCTTTATCTTCCCTGTGCCTGCTTGCTTGTGTTCATCTACCCCAGCAGATTTTGTTAGGCTTTAGCTCTTTTGTGAGTTCTTTCTTCAGATTTCAGCAATGTCAGGGTTGCTTCCCTCAATTCAGTCTTTGAACTTCAGCTCCTTTCTATTTATCTTACGTCCATCTGTACACTGTTCCTCCCTCTCATTTCATCCAATTCAGAGGCTTTCAGGCTTCATTCATTTGGCCCAGGTGGCTATCTTTTCTTTCTGCTACACCCACACATGTGTCTCAGGCTTTAAACCAATATATAAAAAAACTCTCCATCTCAGACATAACCCTTGAAAACATGTAACTCGCATGACTCGTTCTTCATAACTCTAGATTTTGCTATGAGAAGTGCTATACACTAACTTTGCCTTTTGGTACAATCTTGGTGTAATTAAGCGAAACTAAGTTACTATCTACATACAGGAAAACAACGAAAGAACATGAAAACAGAGATTAGACCATTTAAAGTAGGAAACAGATATGACAATGACTCCAAGGAAATATGTAGGATGTTGATTGAACAATATAAATCAGTAATCACCTCAAAATAAAAGGTGAAATATGAAAATGATACATTTAACCAATTTGAAAATGCACTTATAAACATTGGAATATCAGAAGGATGATATAATCAAAACAACTGACCAACTATGAGAAAATTTATGCTCCAGGACCATGAGGAATTCCAGCCATATTCCTCAAAAAGATAAAACAGCAATAGCAAAACCATTGATTTTATCAATGAGACAAAGACTAGATAAGGGCAAACTTGCATTGCAGACATTCACAAATTAGCATATGAAATGCCAATAAAAAAAAGAAGAGCTAAGCTTATACCTAAACTATAAAGACCAGTTAGCTTGACATCACATGTAATAAAAGTTTTTGAAAGAGTGATGAAATGACATTATCAAATAATCTAATCAAGAGTATTTACCCAAAAGAAGGCCAATATGGATTTGTTCCAGACAAAATTATGCAATCACAGTTATTTACAGGTGATTTTTACAGAAAAGAAGACATGATCCATTAAGAAATATTGTAAGCAGGATTATCATGAGTCAAGATAACAGGTAGGAACTGTGCATAGAATTTAGGGATGTTACATCTGCAGCAGGCTGTACATGAAATGAGAGAGAGAGGAACAACCAAGTAGCATGGGGGTGAGAGAGGTTTGGCAAATGGGCTGATGAAAAGAGGAAGTTGTGAAAGCATAAGATGCAATGTACTACAGTGACTGGATAGGATGGGTTGCAGTTGAGCTTCTCAAGAAAATGGGCAACAGTGTTGCTGAGCAGAGAGTATATGTGTGTAAATGAAGCCATTGTTAGTCTGCTCCTGACACTTCCAAAAGAAGGAAGAGAGAAGAGGGCCAAGTGAGGAGTCTTCCCTCTCAGGCTCTGTCATCAGTTCTTGAATGTTACCTTACTAATGCAGGAAATGGCGAATATATATATATAAAAAAAAAAGAATATGTATATGTGGATATGGATAGGAAGCTGTGGTTTCAGTTCATTACACATGACAGCCAGAGAATGAGTTTGAATGATTGCAGCCTTTTTTTGGTCTGTTTTCTTGGCGCTACCTCACTAAAGCAGGGGTACTAGTGCTGTTTCCTGCAGGGCAGTGTGGCACCAGGAATGGATGAAAGCAAGCAAGTATGAATATTTACATGTGTGTATATGTATGTATATTATCCCTGGGGATAGGGAAGAAAGAATACTTCCCACGTATTCCCTGCATGTCGTAAAGGCGACTAAAAGGGAAGGGAGTGGGAGGCTGGAAATCCTCCTCTCTCGTTTCTTTTTTTCAATTTTCCAAAAGAATGAACAGAGAATGGGGCCAGGTGAGGATATTCCCTCTAAGGCCTAGTTCCCTGTTCTTAATGCTACCTCGCTAACGCAGGAAATGGAGAATAGTATGAAAGAAGAAAGAAAACTTATTTGCTCATTACAATGACATACATGGAAGCTTAATCCAAGGAAAAAGAATGAATACTGTTTTTCTTGACTTTGCGTAAGTACTGACAAAGTAAACCACAGGATTTTACAGGAGAAAGTAGCCAAACAAAATATCAAAAAAAGATTGGGGGATGGATTGAAGAGTTTCTAACAGACAGAGAGTTCAAAGTGGAAGCAAACAGGACCATGTCTGATGAGGACATCCTATCTATGAGTACCACCTGGAACAGTGTTAGCCTCTTTGTAATAATGATATCAGACATGGAAAATAAGAAACTTGTATGGATCACTACAGAAGCATCTATATGAAATCTTGACATATGGTTGAAATCAGTCCCAGATGAACAGTGAATTGATAATTACGTAATTAAGGGGGCAGCCGAGAAGATTAGCCTCATACAAGCAAGCGTGTGATAAGCATGCTGCAATAGCCCTGCCGCTCTGGTTAAACTCATCTTAGGCACCTGTAGGTAGGTACTCCTCTTTCTCACTGCCATTTCTAGGAATGCAAAGTATGCGGAAGCTCCACTCTGAACTACATCTACATGCTTATTGTAAAGATATTGGTGATTTATTCCCTTGGGGAATGCAACTAATTCCACATATTAAGTAAGTCCAAAATCTAGCAAAGAAAGTGAATGGCCTTGGTGAAGAACAGGGAAGGAAATGTACTGACATGACTGGCTGATTACCAGAAATACTGAAGACTAAACTGATAAATTAAGAGTGAATGTTTACATAACTATTTTTCATGAAAGAATGGCCCAACCCACCCACATGCACATGTGTATATACATACATGTCCACACATGCACATATCAATACCTGTACATCTCAACGTATACATATATATACACACACAGACATATACATATATACACATGTACATAATTCATACTGTCTGCCCTTATTCATTCCCATCACCACCCTGCCACACATGAAATGACAGCCCCCTCCCCCCTCATGTGTGCAAGGTAGCGCTAGGAAAAGACAACAAAGGCCACATTCGTTCACACTCAGTCTCTAGCTGTCATGTATAATGCACCGAAACCACAGCTCCCTTTCCACATCCAGAACCCACAGAACTTTCCATGGCTTAACCCAGACACTTCACATGCCCTGCTTCAATCCATTGACAACACATCGACCCTGGTATACCACATCGTTCCAATTCAATCTATTCCTTGCACGCCTTTCACCCTCCTGCATGCTCAGGCCCCGATCATTCAAAATCTTTTTCACTCCATCTTCCCACCTCCAATTTGGTCTCCCACTTCTCCTCGCTCCCTCCACCTCTGACACATATATCCTCTTGGTCAATCTTTCTTCATTCATTCTCTCCATATGACCAAACCATTTCAAAACACCCTCTTCTGCTCTCTCAATCACACTCTTTTTATCTCCACACATCTCTCTTACCCTTTCATTACTTACTCGATCAAACCATCTCACACCACATATTGTCCTCAAACATCTCATTTCCAGCACATCCACCCTCCTCCACACAACTCCATCTATAGCCCATGCCTCACAACCATATAACATTGTTGGAACCACTATTCCCTCAAACATACCCATTTTTGCTTTCCAAGATAACGTTCTCGACTTCCATACATTTTTCAATGTTCCCAGAACTTTCACCCTCTCCCCCACCCTATGATTCACTTCTGCTTCCATGGTTCCATCCACAGCCAAATCCACTCCCAGATATCTAAAACACTTCACTTCCTCCAGTTTTTCTCCATTCAAACTTACCTCCCAATTGACTTGACCCTCAACCCTCCTGTACCTAAAAACCTTGCTCTTATTCACATTTACTCTCAGTTCTCTTCTTTCACACACTTTACCAAATTCAGTTACCAGCTTCTGCAGTTTCGCACCTGAATCAGCCACCAGCGCAGTATCATCAGCGAACAACAAGTGACTCACTTCCCAAGTCTCTCATCCACAAAAGACTGCATACTTGCCCCTCTTTCCAAAACTCTTGCATTCACCTCCCTACCAACCCCATCCATAAACAAATTAAGCAACCATGGAGACATCACGCACCCCTGCCGCAAACCAACATTCACTGAGAACCAATCACTTTCCTCTCTTCCTACTTGTACACATGCCTTACATCCCCAATAAAATCTTTTCACTGCTTCTAACAACTTGCCTCCCACACCATATATTCTTAATACATTCCACAGAGCATATCTATCAACTCTATCATATGTCTTCTCCAGATCCATAAATGCTACACATAAATTCATTTGCTTTTCTAAGTATTTCTCACATACATTCTTCAAAGCAAACATCTGATCCACATATCCTGTACCACTTCTGAAACCACACTGCTCTTCCCCAATCTGATGCTCTGTACATGCCTTCACCCTCTCAATCAATACCCTCCCATATAGAAAAGTATTCTGTAATTGTGTTAGTGAATAGTAAAGAAAGTCAACACACTAAATGGTCAATATTTGAAAAAAAGTATGAATAAAGTTTTTGAATTCAGGTGGTTAATTTGAACTGCCATCATTTGCATTCTTAATCATCTGAGGTAAACAAGAATTACAGAGGATGAATCAGCTAATATTAGTGTAAATATCAATTCTTAAGCTATATAAGGAGTGTTTTTGGAAAATTTCAAATGAACATCAGAAAGACATAAACAATGGAATTACAGAATCCCTGGCATAGTCTACACATGATATAGAGGTAAGTACACACTACAAGCTAGGTATTAATGAGTCATTTGACTGCACTGAAAGTGAAATGCTAGAAATAAACAATTACTCAAATTTGTTTTGGCCAAGAAACAATAAAGTCCCTAGTTATAAGGCATGTATACATAAGAAAGACACCAAACACGAAAGAAAACTAAATGACTTGCTTGTGAAAAAGTCGAGTCTTTTTACCAACAACTGTGATTCCCGCAATAAATAGTACATGTAAATAGATTAACACAATATGCAATGAGATGCATAAAATGCAATACTGGAATGCATGACTGCTTAATAATTGACAAATATGATGTAAAATCTATACTACTAGTTATTTGTGAATTTACATACTATGCTTATAATTACCCTTGGCCAATTTCTATGAAAGAATCTTGGTGTTACCCAGGGCCTCTTTCTAAAGGCTCCAGCAGCCTAAGAATACGTTGCTTCCAGTAGCAGGGATATGAAGACTCCTCTGGAGAGAAAATTTCTTTGACAAGACTGTACTCCCAGTGAAACAACACTACCAAAGGTGACTTTCATTTGCAAGCGGAGCCCAATAACAATGATGACATGAATAAACATGTAAACATGACCTTAGGGGACATTGCAAATTAAATAATGGCTACAGAAATAAGCATCCCAAAATGTGTAATAGAATGTATTACTTTGGAGGTATTAATGCAAATGTGTGAATAATGACTAAGTTCAGTACAGGTACACCACCGATTTTCCGACCCTCTTGGTTCCAAAGCCTTGCTGGATTAACCATTTTGCCAGACCAACCATGGTCAGTGAATAATATTTCATCAGCACACCTCTAACCCACTAATTGTACATCTCCCATGTGTCTAAAGTATACCATGGACTGCTAGAAATTTAAATTAAACAAATATCAAATGTTTGAGCACCCCAAGATGGTAAGGCTTCCCTTAGATTGTTTGAATCCTTTAGGGTCTTCTTTGCCTTCTGTTGTTAAGTGTTTTTCTATGTGTGCATCGCCAGAATAATACAGTTTTGTCTGCATTATACACCTGCTCATAACTGAGGTGCTCGTCAGCTATGAGTTTTGCAAATTTGTCCTCATACTCAGCAGCTCCTTTGTGGTTTGCAGACTGCTTTTCTCCACACACTTTATTCATGGAATTTCCATGACGCTTCTTGAATCTTTCAAACCATCCTTCACTGTAGTCATGCTCATGTTGTAATCTAAGTTCTTTATGGAACAACTTATCCTGGTCCATTATCATGCTACCTGACAAGTCCACTCAATCACTCTAATGCTATCGAAACCATTCCATCATCACTCAATCGTGCTCAGTACTCTTACCATCTTTCATAGTTTTTCTAATCGTCACTTGCTTCTTGGAATCACTGTCTGCATAGAATTTCAATGTTTTTCTCCTGCTTCTTTATATCATAAACAGTTGATGAACTAATACTGTAGATGTCACACAGCTTATGCACCGAAACACCACGGTCCATTTTTTCAACAGTTCTACTTTATCTTGGATCGATATGGACTGGTGTTTACGTATGAAACCATGACTGACACTCTAATATGTCTTAGAAGCCATAGCTAGGGTTCAATTTATGCAAAATAAGCTAAGACTCTCACAGAATTGAGGAATGTAAATAAGCGCATCCTATATACAATGCCATCTATGGCTGCCCGGTAAACTAGTCTGGTGGCTGCAGTAATTTCAAGTTCCCTAACATAATTTAGTCCAGACTAAAAGAGGTGCCGAACCATCAATTGCTGGAAATTCAGTGGTGTACCTGTACACTATGGTATGCTTGCTGGCACTTTGATAAATACAGAGAATGCATATGGACTTGTAGATCCTTGCATCCAGTTAGATTAACAAAGTTACGTAAGGTCTATTCATGAGAATGAATACAAAGTCAAGGAAAAAGGCATCAAATGAAATAGAGAGAGAAATGTAAATGATCAAGATAGATACGGAGCACAAGTGTGTTCAGAGATGGGTGCATGGGGAAAACATGAAGTCCGATGATATGATACGGAGGAAAAGCAGGAAAGAAAGCAACAGGACATGGAATCACAGAAATGACTGGATTATTAGGGACAGCACACTCAGAAATAGGGGAAGGAGATCATATAAAGTAATAGGCCAGGAACTGAGTAATATCAGTAATTACAACATAAACACAAACCATTTCTTAGAGGTGTTG
The DNA here is from genome assembly GCF_036320965.1 of Panulirus ornatus. Taxonomy (NCBI): domain Eukaryota; kingdom Metazoa; phylum Arthropoda; class Malacostraca; order Decapoda; family Palinuridae; genus Panulirus; species Panulirus ornatus. Next base: position 63,915,122 of record NC_092233.1, read on the forward strand.
ATGGAACTAGCAAGAAAAGCATTAAACCAGAAAATGTAAAAAAATAATCTCCAAAGAACAACATAAATCATGAATAAACATAGTAAGAAAGCGACTGAAACAATGAAAAATAATCCACAGAAAATATCATACACAAACATACAAAGTTTTAGTAATGACAGTTCAGGAATGAGGACCAAATATTTTAATAAGTATACAAATGACAATGATATATTACTTATCAATTCATCTGAAATGCAGATGAATGAGAAAATAAAAAACAAAGCAGATTTAGAAGGATAAGAAATCCTTATGATTAACAGAGACAAAACTATGTGAGGTGACATAGTAGTTCATGTCAACAGTTTGAAACTATTCAAATAATGCATGTGAATTACAATCCCAGCCTTCATAACTGTTAACATAGTGATATACAGAACACTCAAAACTGAAATGACAGATTTACAAGATTTTATTTATTTATTATTTATTTTATTTTGCTTTGTCACTGTCTCCCGTGTTAGCGAGGTAGCGCAAGGAAACAGACGTAAGAATGACCCAACCCGCCCACATACACATGTATATACATACACGTCCACACACGCAAATATACATACCTATACATCTCAATGTACACATATATATACACACACAGACATATACATATATACACATGTACATAATTCATACTGTCTGCCTTTATTTCTTCCCATCGCCACCTCGCCACACATGAAATTACAACCCCCTACCCCCTCATGTGTGCGAGGTAGTGCTAGGAAAGACACCAAAGGCCCCATTCGTTCACACTCAGTCTCTAGCTGTCATGTAATAATGCACCGAAACCACAGCTCCTTTCCACATCCAGGACCCACACACTTCCCATGGTTTACCCCAGACGCTTCACATGCCCTGGTTCAATCCATTGACAGCATGTCGACCGCGGTATACCACATCATTCCAATTCACTCTATTCCTTGCACGCCTTTCACCCTCCTGCATGTTCAGGCCCCGATCACTCAAAATCTTTTTCACTCCATCTTTCCACCTCCAATTTGGTCTCCCACTTCTCCTCGTTCCCTCCACCTCCGACACATATATCCTCTTGGTCAATCTTTCCCCACTCATTCTCTCCATGTGACCAAACCATTTCAAAACACCCTCTTCTGCTCTCTCAACCACACTCTTTTTATTTCCACACATCTCTCTCACCCTTACATTACTTACTCGATCAAACCACCTCACACCACATATTGTCCTCAAACATCTCATTTCCACCACATCCACCCTCCTGCGCACAACTCTATCCATTGCCTACGCCTCGCAACCATACAACATTGTTGGAACCACTATTCCTTCAAACATACCCATTTTTGCTTTACGAGATAATGTTCTCGACTTCCAAACATTCTTCAAGGCTCCCAGAACTTTCGCCCCCTCCCCCACCCTATGATCCACTTCCGCTTCCATGGTTCCATCCACTGCCAGATCCACTCCCACATATCTAAAACACTTTACTTCCTCCAGTTTTTCTCCAGCCAAACTTACCTCCCAATTGACTTGACCCTCAAGCCTACTGTACCTAATAACCTTGCTCTTATCCACATCTACTCTTAACTTTCTTCTTTAACACACTTTACCAAACTCAGTCACCAGCTTCTGCAGTTTCTTACATGAATCAGCCACCAGCGCTGTATCATCAGCGAACAACAACTGACTCACTTCCCAAGCTCTCTCATCCACAACAGACTGCATACTTGCCCCTCTTTCCAAAACTCTTGCATTCACCTCCCTAACAACCCCATCCATAAACAAATTAAACAACCATGGAGACATCACACATCCCTGCCGCAAACCTACATTCACTGAGAACAAATCACTTTCCTCTCTTCCTAAACGTACACATGCCTTACATCCTCAATAAAAACTTTTCACTGCTTCTAACAACTTGCCTCCCACACCATATACTCTTAAAACCTTCCACAGAGCATCTCTATCAACTCTATCATATGCCATCTCCAGATCCATAAATGCTACATACAAATCCATTTGCTTTTCTAAGTATTTCTCACATACATTCTTCAAAGCAAACACCTGATCCACACATCCTCTACCACTTCTGAAACCACACTGCTCTTCCCCAATCTGATGCTCTGTACACGCCTTCACCCTCTCAATCAATACCCTCCCATATAATTTACCAGGAATACTCAACAAACTTATACCTCTGTAATTTGAGCACTCACTCTTATCCCCTTTGCCTTTGTACAATGGCACTATGCAAGCATTCCGCCAATCCTCAGCCACCTCACCATGAGTCATACATACATTAAATAACCTTACCAACCAGTCAACAATACAGTCACCCCCTTTTTTAATAAATTCCACTGCAATACCATCCAAACCTGCTGCCTTGCCGGCTTTCATCTTCCGTAAAGCTTTTACTACCTCTTCTCTATTTACCAAATCATTTTCCCTAACCCTCTCACTTTGCACACCACCTCAACCAAAACACCCTATATCTGCCACTCTATCATCAAACACGTTCAACAAACCTTCAAAATACTCACTCCATCCCCATCTTACATCACCACTACTTGTTATCACCTCCCCATTAGCCCCCTTCACTGAAGTTCCCATTTGCTCCCTTGTCTTACGCACTTTATTTACCTCCTTCCAAAACATCTTTTTATTCTCCCTGAAATTTAATGATACTCTCTCACCCCAACTCTCATTTGCCCTCTTTTTCACCTCTTGCACCTTTCTCTTGACCTCCTGCCTCTTTCTTTTATACCTCTCCCACTCATTTGCATTTTTTCCCTGCAAAAATCGTCCAAATACCTCTCTCTTCTCTTTCACTAATAATCTTACTTCTTCATTCCATCACTCACTACCTTTTCTAATCAACCCACCTCCCACGCTTCTCATGCCACAAGCATCTTTTGCGCAAGCCATCACTGCTTTCCTAAATACGTCCCATTCCTCCTTTGTTCTCACCTTTTTCCATTCTGTACTCAGTCGCTCCTGGTACTTCCTCACACAAGTCTCCTTCCCAAGCTCACTTACTCTCACCACTCTCTTCACCCCAACATTCTCTCTTCTTTTCTGAAAACCCCCACAACTCTTCACCTTCGCCTCCACAAGATAATGATCAGACATCCCTCCAGTTGCATCTCTCAGCACATTAACATCCAAAAGTCTCTCTTTCTTGCGTCTATCAATTAACACGTAATCCAATACCGCTCTCTGGCCATCTCTCCTACTTACATACGTATACTTATGTATATCTCGCTTTTTAAACCAGGTATTCCCAATCACCAGTCCTTTTTCAGTACATAAATCTACAAGCTCTTCACCATTTCCATTTACAACACTGAACACTCCATGTATACCAATTATTCCCTCAACTGCCACATCACTCACCTTTGCATTCAAATCACCCATCACTATAACCCGGTCTTGTGCATCAAAACCACTAACACACTCATTCAGCTGCTCCCAAAACACTTGCCTCTCATGATCTTTCTTCTCATGCCCAGGTGCATATGCACCAATAATCACCCATCTCTCTCCATCAACTTTCAGTTTTACCCATATCAATCTAGAATTTACTTTCTTACACTCTATAACATACTCCCACCACTCCTGATTCAGGAGTAGTGCTACTCCTTCCCTTGCTCTTGTCCTCTCACTAACCCCTGACTTTACTCCCAAGACATTCCCAAACCACTCTTCCCCTTTACCCTTTAGCTTCGTTTCACTCAGAGCCAAAACATCCAGGTTCCTTTCCTCAAACATACTACCTATCTCTCCTTTTTTCTCATCTTGGTTACATCCACATACATTTAGACACACCAATCTGAGCCTTCGAGGAGGATGAGCACTCCTCGCGTGACTCCTTCTTCTGTTTCCCCTTTTAGAAAGTTAAAATACAAGGAGGGGAGGGTTTCTGGCCACCCGCTCCCGTCCCCTTTAGTCGCCTTCTACGACACGTGAGGAATGCGTGGGAAGTATTCTTTCTCCCCTATCCCAAGGGATAGATGTTATAAGTAAAACTGAGGAGATATTAAAGAATACAGCCACACCAGAAACAACATTAATTTGTTCAGGTGACTTTATTTCAGTTTTATAGAATGGGAAAAAGATGCATTAGGATATGGATATAAGAATAAGTTCAAATAAGAGAACAATGCAGTAAGTAGATGAGAGAGGGCACTTAAACTAATAGCCATATATAACTAATGGCCATATATAAGACTTTCAATCCAATTCAGGTCTCACACAAAATATAAAAGAAGAAATCCTCCATTAATCAAACCTCTACAATTGGAATAGTACTTACCATGAACAATGAGGTCACTTAAATGAGTATCTAAGATCGCATTATCATAGAAGCGTCTGAGTAACTACAATCACATTATCAAAAAAAGTGCCTATCAATCTATGAAGCAAAATTTGACAAAGAGAGTTGGACTAAAATAAAGGAAAATGTAAGCATTAAAAATAACATAAATTTCTATTCTGACAACATAAAAAACAATGAATCACATAATCAAATGGATAACAAAAAAGGGAATGAAGCTTTCGATACCAATTCTGCAAAAACATACCCAGCAATTTTCTTCAATGCATAATCAAATAACTCCAAAATTTGAACAAAACAAAAGATAATATAATAACACAAAGAAAAAGATCTGGAAGATAGAAACAATGGATGATGAAAAGAAAAGAATGGAAGAAAACCTAAGGTATGAATTAAGCAATGATGAAGCAGATCATCAAAGAAAAAAATTTTACCGAGAAATAATGGCGTCACATTGAAAAGAACGAAGAATGTATGAAAGGAAAGCTATTAAGAGCACAGATCTATATCCAAAAATTACTAATGACTCTGTGAACATAAAATAAAAAATCAAATCAGAGACTGGAACTTTTATCAAGGGTCATGGTTATATAAAGGACCCCAAAAGAATCTGCCATATGTTAATCAAAATCAGTCAATATTTAGTACATGAGAGATTGAAAATATTGACAATGAAATATCTAATGACCATAATGAATATGCACTTAAAGATCTTTATCTATTGCATGAAGATGTATTTAAAGAAACTGACCAACTGAAAGAGAACTCAGCACCAGGGACTAATGGAATTCCTGTAATATTTCTATAAAAAGATGATGGAAACAATAGCTAAACCTCTAACTATGCTACTGAGAAAAGGTGAAGAGGAATCCAACATAGAAGATACAAACAAAATATCATACATATCACTAAAGGGGTCTAAACTGCTGCCAAAGCAATACAGACCAATCAGCCTAACATCATATATCATAAAAGTATCTGTGACAGTAATGAAGTAATGCATGATGGAAAATCTTGTCACCAATGAATTAATAAATGAAGGAAAACAAGGTATTGTACCAGACCTTGACAACACTGCATCTAACTGGTTGAGTTAGTAATCTTATAAACTTCTATAATTCTGCTGTCACAAAACAAAAAACAATGATATCTGACATTCACAATAAAGAAAAATTTACTGCGCTGATAAAACAGTAATCATTGCATAAAACAAAACAATAATTATCAGTAATCAATTCTTTGGTGAAAGTAAAATAAACGATAACACCCATGCAATGACAACTCACATGATTCTCAGGTTATATTCCCACAAAACATCAATAATCAGTAATCAATGCTTCGGTGAAGGTAAAATAAACAATACAACCTGTGCAACGACAACTCACAAGATCCTCAGGATTTACTCCAACACTTTTTAGCAGGTTGTGCTGACATACTAAAAATTACATGTTTCTTGCTTAATCTCATGTTATATCCTCAATTTGCTCTGTCCCTACATTTCTCAAAGAAGTTTACTGTTCATGTCCTTTATCCGTTTTCCATAAGTTAAGAGTCAGAACTTATTTGTAAATGCTACCTAATTGAGATGTACAGGGATAAAGTTATACATTCCTGTGTGCATCTGTGTGTGATCAATTCCTGCATCCAGTGTTTTCAAAGATTTCTACACACAAAAAGTTTTGAACCAATTAAAAGCACATATCTATGTGGCACCCTTACTTGTCTATTTGTAACTACCTATTTGTACTATAAAGGGAGAAAGTTCTACACAAGTGTGTTTAATGTTTACTTAGAGCAAGCAAACAAAATTTCAGCAGTGTTTTCAAAGATTTCTGAAAATAAAAAGTTTTCCTAAAGAGCCATCATGTAACCCTTGGCAAAAGTGGAGAACATAGCTAATCACTCACACTCACACTTAATATGAACAAAATGTAACTGTAATGTGTCCTGAAGGCTTCCTGAGAAATTTTCCAAAAAACAGGATTGTGATCAATGGCTAAGGTGTAAGCATCTCATGCAACAATGACATCACAACCTCTCTTCCTCCCTTAACCAACAGGCATGCAAGTTTTGGATTCCAATAGTTTATCAAATTGTTAACTAGCCTCCTTGGTAGGAAAGTGAGCTGGGTGATGAAAGCAAGACCAACTTTTTAAGAAAATTCCCACACTTGCCTTAACCTTTCACAGAGTCCTGCAAAGGTCATTTTTCATTACGAATATTATCTAAGTTTACCGATAAAAAACAAACATGTCTAAATTAACTCTATACTTGAGAGATGTTTGTCTAGGACACTCTTCCAAGGAATGTACACTATACTGTAAGGTATCATCTGTGCAGTCATTCATTATCAAAAGTCCTATGAGGTCTTACAAATCCTTGTCACCTGATCATTTTGTAAGATGTGCTATAATAAGGGCCTTACAAAGTATCTTGTAAATATATGTGCCCCACCACTAGTACCAAGTCATCAAATTCCCACAATTCTCTTGAGGTATGAAATTCTCAATCATGAATATGGAGCAAGATTCATTCAACTGACAAAGTTTCTCAGCCCTTAACTAAAGAAGCACATCCTGACTGGCTGAAATCCTGCTAGTGTCTCAAAGGAAGGACACTCCTTGGGTAAACTGAGTTAAAAGCTATAAGCAAGTTTAGCCTGTCATAAATGTAGTACTATACCCATGGCACCCCTTTATCCAAGTATCAAAAAAGATAGAACCAAATGTAATACAGGGTAGTAATGCTACCGACTGTACCAACAAGGCACTCTAGTGATGATAAGCGATAAGTAAGTTTTACAACATTGCAAAAGAATGAGATGTACCCTGAAAGAAAGCTCTCAGAAAATATCCTCTCTAAGGCAGTGTCACATCAAAAATATCTCAGATATTCAGAAGGCCGGGATCTTCTAACACCCTATATGACCAACTGGGTAGCACAAGCTTTCCCTATCCAACTGTACTAGCTTTCCCTATCCAACTGTACTATCCTGTAGTAGTGGCAACCCAATCAGTATGGATCTACCTTTGGCCAATCACAGTCCATCACAGAAGTGACATCACTAATTCACTCAAATCCGGAGACTGATCTATCTAGCTGTTCACAATTCATAGATCATGTGTGTCATCCCAAGAATAGTCACCATCAGTGAAGAGAAGGGTTTAAACAAAAAGAAAGAGGGGAAGACAGGGCAGAGTAAGAAAACCACAAAACTGCTCATGAAACACTGCCTTGGAGGGAAAAAATCAAACTTTAAAACATATCTTTCTCTCCTCTGCTAAACTCTGTCTTGCAAGCAGTGAGAGCAACCACAACTGAAGAAACATCTCGAATACCACAACTAATGAAAAATTTCAAGGATCTGATGAACAAAAGTTGATGGTTAAGAGAAATAAGGAGCTCTGAAGTACTTAAATACATGGACCAATTGTATCCTAACAAATCCAACAGTCCAGATAACTTAACTCTAAGATTTCTAAAAGAGGTCAGGAGACAGATGATATACCCCATAACAAAAATAGTCAACAAATCTCTATTGAATGGTCAGGTGTCAACTGACTGGAAACTCACAAATGTTACTCCTACATATAAAAAAGGAGACAAAAAATATGCCTTGAATTACTGCCCAATTAGCCTTACATCAGTTTTAGGTAAAATGATGGAAAAATTAGAACAAGATAAAACTGTTACGTTTCTAGAAGTATGTTTGAAGGAATAGCAGTTCCAACAATGTTATATGGGTGCGAGGCATGGGCCATAGACAGGGTTGTATGGAGGAGAGTGGATGTGTTGGAAATTAAATGTTTGAGGACAATATGTAGTGTGAGGTGGTTTGATCGAGTAAGTTATGAAAGGGTAAGGGAGATGTGTGGAAATAAAAAGATTGTGGTTGAGAGAGCAGAAGAGGGTGTGTTGAAATGGTTTGGACATATGGAGAGAACGAGTGAGGAAAGATTGACAAAGAGGATATATGTGTCAGAGGTGAAGGGAACAAGAAGTGGGAGACCAAATTGGAGATGGAAGGATGGAGTGAAAAAGATTTTGAGCAACTGGGGCCTGAACATACAGGAGGGTGAGAGGCGTGCAAGGAATAGAGTGAATTGGAACAATATGGTATACCGGGGTCGACATGCTGTCAATGGATTGAACCAGGGCATGTGAAACGTCTGGGGTAAACCATGGAAAGTTTTGTGGGGCCTGGATGTGGAAAGGGAGCTGTGGTTTCAGCGCATATGTATATATATAAGTACATGGGTGGATGGGCCATTCTTCGTCTGTTTCCTGACTATTCAAAGTCAGACAGAGTAGAGTAGAGATAAATACAGCCCCCCTAAGGAAACATTTGGTAGTTTAGCTTCTTGCAAGATGCTTGTGTGTGAGGGTCATTAGGGTCAGTGCATCCCCCCACACCTGGCTAAACTTTAGTCTCTCATGATGAATACACCTGACCAATAGATTTCCAATGTCCTCTGGTGAAGGAGACAACAATATAAAGACAAACATTTAAGATCAATACCCAAATAGTACAAAATAAGAATACAAACATTTAAGATCAATACCCAAATAGTACAAAATAAGAATACATGTAAATATGTGGGAATTACACATAAATTCTAAAATAGGAAGCATACTCCACTACATGAAGAACTGAAATTCATTGGAAGAGTTTCTAGTTCTTCCAAGGGTGAGCACTCCTAGAAATTGCCAAGGCTTTGATATATAAAGTAAATCTAATTTCCCCACATTATAACTTATTGGACAACAACTAAGTCCCCAGCATAAGCCCAAAATAAAGAACCCAGAAGCTACAACAGTAATAAATGCATCTACACTACCATCTGAGTGGAGCTCCTCCCTCATGCATCCATCCAGTACATCATGCATGAATAAAGGACCAAATTAGGAGCAAAAATAACTTAGTAATCCCTTCCTCCTGTGCCCTTGTGTATCATCAGTGAGTTAGTCAGGACATGTCACTTACAAGGATGATGCTTTATCTCTGCATCCTCATGATTTACTTATCTACTTATTAATCTATAACAATCACATGACTTCTTTCTACAGCTCCAAGGCTGTGATAAAATCAGTAGTAGGGACAAAATGGAGTCCTTTGAAGTAAAAAATTCTTTAACATGATTGTAATCTTTTTGGTTAATTGACAGTGATACTATCTATATCTCTGATGCCAGTTCCAAGTGGAACTCCCTCAAAGGGATGGACATGGCAACAGTCTCCATAACTAAGGAACTACAGTGCTGCTTCTAGCCTCTAGTGCCTCACCCTTAACAGGCCACTGGCAGAGGGCAAGTCTAGTGCAGTGTTTGCAGAGGCTCCTGCCTGATGATAGAGCCTTGCTAAAGGTGACTTTTCATTAGCATTGCAACCTAAAGTAATTGGAACCTGGTAATGCCTCCCCCAATGGTGTGTGAAGTTTGTGAGTAGCATGGTAGTACAGAGACTAAGTCTAAAGCCACCCTGTCTATGTAAGAGTGGAATATTTTGCTCAGTAAAGACTAAACTTTAATCAAAGCTATGAATATTGATCCTTGATAATGACAAAGATGGAGAGTGGTTTAGGCCCAAAATTATCAGCTGACTGGGACCACCCATCACGTCAAGAGATAAATAACAATGAATTCCTCAGAGACCTCAAATTATTTTGAATTCCTCAGAGTCCTCAAATTCTTTAAAACAAATTACAAACCATACACACTTCACAAGTATATGAACCCTGCCAAAAGTGTGCTTGGCAAAGACAAAGAAGTCTGGATACATCTGAGAGGCACAGAGATCTGGAAAGTTATTGGGTAGTCAGCCTGATAACCTGCTAGACAATGATGTCATTGCTGGGTGGTGACTGCTGATTTTACGGGGGCAAACCTGTGGCAAGCTAGAGCTTCTACTTCTAGATGAGTGGTTAGTGAAGGATGAGAGCCAGTGACTGCACCAGATGGGAGAGGGATTCAGGGCTTCTAACCTCTACAGATCATGGATAATCCCTCACAGCCTGCACAACAAAATGGCCTTGAGAGAAATTTAAAGGGTATCAGTAAAAACCAAGGTATACCTAAAGCTAAAACAATTCAACACTTTCACATTGAAATATAAAAGTGAAAAGCAATAACTTCAGACTTTATTCATAATCAATATGACAAGTAAAGCAAAATTCTTTCTCCAGCTTTAATATCAAGTGTGACCATAATGCCACTACACTCAAAATGTTGAATAACAAATGGTTTTCAACATTTAACAAGAAGTACCTCAAATATCTAACTGTGACATAGATGAATAGTATTGAAAAAGATACAAAAGGAAATAAGTATCATGTATAACAGAAGTAGATTCTAGTTATTGCTGGAAGACTTGTGAGCATTTAGCTTTGTCAACAAGATACCTCAACTGCAAAAAAAAAAAGGAAACCCTACAAGTGCTGAGTGAATGAGTCTGTGACTTACAGCTCCATCACTGGTATCAGCCTAAGCTGAAACAAAAAGAAACACTTCAAATCCTAGTCACTGCTCTTTTTATTTGAGCCAGCAATAAAGTAATCAATAAGTTCTTTCTGTACTGCATTAATCTATAGACCAGTAATGGCCACATCAAAGCACGTGCATGCAGTAACATATCTCTGGCAGTGCAAAACAATCATAAGTCCTTACTTACCAAGAAAATAAGTCTTCAAATATAGTATCACCTATCAGGTAATGGTTTACAGGGATATAATGAATACATCAAAAATCTTAACCAGTGTACTGGTGCATGAAAGATACGTCAAAACATTGATCTTGGCAAAATACATAAGATTACTTGCAAGGCAGTTGCATATGGTTAAATGCAATAAAATGCAGTACAAGCATAAGATGAGCTATTCCCACAAGGAAGGCTACACTAAACCATAATGCCAATAAATCATCGTGATTTACCCATAAGTTGCCCCTAAAGGTAGAATCACCTTGTGAGACTGACCCACTGTTCAAACCACTATCCCTCTGTTGTCACATTATGAATTAAGGGTCATACGTTAGCCAAGCAGATGATATCAACACATTCCCATGGAATTCCAAACTTCAAAGAAGGAAGCATAATAGACAGAAGAGGGCAAGAAGAGAGAGGAAAAAACAAAGATGGATCAATCTGTGACCTCTTCTGTACGAAGTAATAGTTTTTCAAGAATTTAAAACTCAATTTCTTCCTCACACAACTGGCTAGTGAGCAAGAAATGAAAGCATACCTACATAGAAGGGAGTGGGGAATTCTCAAACATAAGAAAGCCTACAAACAAAATTTCTTGGAGAATTACCTCCCAGAATCACCAAAAAAAAAAAAAAAAAGACTAAAAGCTGTCTTAAAGAAACTCCAAAATACCAGTAGACTGTGCAAAGACTCTAGTTAAAGGAATTCCATTGAGGCAAAAAACTTGTATTATGTGGATCTTTGAAAATACTTTAGCAATACTTGAAATGATACAGGTAAATCAAACAGTCCTTCACAATGAAACTTTTAAAAAGGCTTTTCACTGCTCCCAAAGAAAAGAAATAAATCTATCTACTCCCTTGAATCCTTAAAATGGACCCCTTCCAAAGTACATAAGGGCACTGTTTCATTAGAATTCTAAGTAATGGAAACAGATATCAAATGAAAAAATGTAGAGTTTTACCCCTGTACCATCATTCCTGAATTTGTAGATCCTTCATAGGTGGTACTCAATATATTCAGTACATGCCACCACAAGCATCAACACTGTGATAGCCCACACTTACCAGTTTGACCAGGGCTTTTTAACAAGCAAATTACTAAGCAGTGTATTGTTCAGTTAGCCTATTTGTGTCTTACCTAATGATAGATCAGAAACGTTAAATACCTCTTTTGAGGTCTGGAAGTTGTTGTAAGGCAGCAGTGAAAGACAGGATAAAAGGCCATTAAGTGCCAAAAATGATGCAAGGTCTCAGGGAAGTGTGAATTTAGCCCTTTATCAAAGCAGATGTATAATTTTTTCAAGTGATAAAGTTGAGAGAGAGATGGAAGTGCTTTCTATTCAGCAGAAATACATGGTACGAAACTCTGCAAAGAGTATGGTAGTGGACAGACGATGACCTGTGACTTAAAGGCACATTGAAATTTTTGAAGTTTCATGCTGAAAGAAGCAGGCATTACCCCTCTATCTCCTGGAGTTGTCAGGACCACAAACACATCAGATTCACTTAAGTTCACCTGAGATGGGCAACAATCTGAGCACTGTTGAGCTTTACACATCCTTTGATATTATGATTAAAGATGGGTAACTCCAGTTTTCCTCTGCACTTATGTAGGTTGGAGAGAGAAATCAACTCCTATGGCTCCATAAGTGGCAAGCCTCAAAGTATGGTAGGCTACAGAGCCTGTTGTAATACAGTGCATGTGGGAGGCACCAGTATCATACAGGTCTTCTGAAAAATTCCAATGCAGGTCCTCCATAAATATGAGTATTAAGCAAATGGTGAGTAAGCAGTTCCATTATCATATCCAAAATAAGACCTGAGGCTAAGATAAAACACAAGATATCATAAAAATTATATATTTTTTCTATATCTCTTTGCCTTTCCTGCCTTTGCAAAGTAGCGTCAAGAACACATATAGAATCATACTAATAATCATAATTCCCTTCCTGTACCCCTAAAGAATTAAAAGCCTGACACCAGGGAAATCAATAGTTGAAAAGTCCTGCAATTAAAAGCCTGGTGGCTTGTTACAGACAGAGAAAAATCCACATAAGATGGAAAACACTGCATTAAAGTGAAAATCCAACAAAGAATAAATCATGGTTTTTTGCATGGCAATATTACGGCTCTAGATCCATTACATGAGAACAGGGGTATAATGGCAAATATTGGGTGAAAATAATAATCCTGCCTTTTTGGAGCAGATATCATAAAAGGTACATTGAATTATACCACTGTGATTATGCCTAAGTATTATCTTATGGGAATAGGAATCTTTCATTACTTTTGTTCAGTGACTGAATTCTATTTGGAAGAAAATATTACATGCACTGCACTTCATAACAGTTCTTTACATCAAAATACTGTATAACTGCAAAACGTTGTTAATGGCATGTGAGATTTATGCAATTATCTAACTGTAATATCTGTCTAATTTCTAAGAACTAATGCAATATATAATTCAGATACGAATAACATAAAGCCCCTTTAGATTTGTGCTGTTTGAGTTTGACTATGATTGGAAGTTTGTTATAAAACCAGGAGAAATTCAGATGACAACTTTTTTTTTTTTTTTTTTTGCTTTGTCGCTGTCTCCCGCGTTTGCGAGGTAGCGCAAGGAAACAGACGAAAGAAATGGCCCAACCCACCCCATACACATGTATATACATACGTCCACACACGCAAATATACATACCTACACAGCTTTCCATGGTTTACCCCAGACGCTTCACATGCCTTGATTCAATCCACTGACAGCACGTCAACCCCGGTATACCACATCGCTCCAATTCACTCTATTCCTTGCCCTCCTTTCACCCTCCTCCATGTTCAGGCCCCGATCACACAAAATCTTTTTCACTCCATCTTTCCACCTCCAATTTGGTCTCCCTCTTCTCCTCGTTCCCTCCACCTCCAACACATATATTCTCTTGGTCAATCTTTCCTCACTCATTCTCTCCATGTGCCCAAACCATTTCAAAACACCCTCTTCTGCTCTTTCAACCACGCTCTTTTTATTTCCACACATCTCTCTTACCCTTACGTTACTTACTCGATCAAACCACCTCACACCACATACTGTCCTCAAACATCTCATTTCCAGCACATCCATCCTCCTGTGCACAACTCTATCCATAGCCCACCTCTCACAACCATACAACATTGATGGAACCACTATTCCTTCAAACATACCCATTTTTGCTTTCCGAGATAATGTTCTCAACTTCCACACATTCTTCAAGGCTCTCAGAATTTTCGCCCCCTCCCCCACCCTATGATCCACTTCCGCTTCCATGGTTCCATCCACTGCCAGATCCACTCCCAGATATCTAAAACACAGATGACAACTATAACATAATTAACAATAAATCTACTCCTTTTTACCCTCATATACTTTCATTTCATTTCTCAAGAAATTTAGTATGTATAATACTTGAATTAAATAATAGTAAAATGAAAGCTAATGCTAAAATGTCAACTGCCATGTTACAGCCACAATTCTATATCTGTGATGTAAACAATGCTTCTTAAAATGCAGAGAAAATGAAAATTATGTGCATATATGTTTTAGCATCAAAATCTTACGACAAAATCTAGCTTATCGTTTAATGGTAAAAAAATAATTATTTTTGAAAATTTTAGCACTTCTGAGGAATTACAATGTTCTTTTTGTCAAAACTTTTCATCTACTATAACTGTAACAACACTGTGACCATAATCCTAGAATGTCCTCTACTGGTACTTGTACTTATGTTAATAGTTCCATACCTCAATGAACTATTAATTGCTGATGTAACAAGCAGCAATACTCACATACAGAATTTACACCTCAACGAATTACTCACAATATCTACAAATTTCCTAACCTAGATAACAAAGGGTTTTGCTTATAGCATTTGGCCTCCAGGTATCTCACTGGTTACAGTCATACAGTTGCATGTTTTGCAAAGCAGGCTCATATCCTGCCACAACACCATAGCTATTTCCACAAAAATCACTTTTCTTATTGCACACACTCTACATTTATTGTACACATACATTCATACATGGTATTCAAAATGTATTTCTGCATTTTGAAATTCTTGGTAAAGAACAAAACATCATAATATATCACCTGCAAGTTTCTTGAAATATATCAAAAATGACATCCTGAATGTGACTGAATGTGATAACCCCACAGTAAATGATATCAAGATCCAAAAGTCTAGTGCTGGCACCAAAATCATTAAAGACATCATCAATGATTCAAATCCAAACCTCTTTATAACTCTGGTTGTTTGTATGTGAACTTCCTTTGTTAAATCTGAACAATACATGAAGCACTGATAAAAGGTTTTACAGAGATATATAATAAAAATATCTATTTACAAAATCTGTACTTTTAGTTATACAAAAATTCATGACAGTTTTTATATTTGGAAAGATGTACATGCCTGCATATAGAACTTCTAAGAACCAACAGTGAAATGAGTTTTCCTCATCTGAACAAAGTTAATTATTACACACATGACTCCCATATTATGCATATGATAAACATCAATGCTTCACATCTAATGCAACAGAAGACAATGACCCAGCTGACCAGCATATTATCACATTAGTCCATGAGATGCAGCTACATGAACCCGGCACTCATAACAGTATATGATCTCTGACTACATGAAGCAAGAGATGCAAGATTAATCATAAGATCGATGCTTCATCTTTCAGCAGCTCACAGAAGCTGCTGAGTTATGTTAAGAAATGGAAACAGAAGCTACTTGAAAAGTGAACTTCCTGTTATGAAAATATTCACCAGCATGCAAAGCATGTGCTCAACATGAAAATGCCAAAGTACATCTAAAAACTGTTTAGCAAAGCAACTGCAACATGAAAATCATTATGGCTGAATAATAAAGTAAATGTAAACTCTCTTTGGGAAGATATTAGTTACATTAGAACAAACACATTAACATCATTAACAGCAATGAAAAGCAATGGGAAAAAAGTAATCACCAATTAAGCTGAACAATGCTTCCCATGTCATATCTTTGTGCGAATGATCCCATCTAACTACTTTCATTGCACAATGATTCTGGCTGTTCAGCTTACATCTTCCATGGCTTCCAAAGATTTGGAACATAAAAACCATTAAAGTAGTTTCCAATTACAATATAATGAGGTGAAATACGATAAAGCATCAACAGAGTTTTATATCAATTTAGTAAGATACTGATAACGATGTAACATTTTAGGGCCAAACATCACTTTATATGTACACTGAAAGCTACATATTACAGTCTGAGTATACATCAAGACAAACAGTGATACTTCTAGTGGCTCTCACTTCACAGCTTTTCCAAAGCTTATGCAGTATCTAGAAATAATGGAAAACGAACTCCCAGTTTGTTAGTACAGTAAGTAAACCAATTAGTAAAAAATGAAGCAAATTCATACGTCAAGCACAAAACACAAATTGTATACTTTGTGTAAGTGATCCATACACAAGCCTGTCAGCATACTCAGTAGATACAAGCAAATACCAAAGTAAATAAAGACAAGAGTACATTTAATGGAGCTAACATAAGATACTAAAATCATCTCATGTTCAAGGATAAAGCCTGTTCATACACAGGTATACACCACATATATGACAAGTTCAAGGATAAGCCTGTTCATTCACAGGTATACACCACATGTGACAAGGAATTTTGAGAAACTACATTATTTCAGGTTAAAGTCATTAAATCAATATTAAGTCAAGAATTAGAAAGAAGTATATGCAATGATAATTTTCAAATAAAATACCTAAAAAATTTTCTTCTACAACTAAAGTAACTAAAAAGAACAGTCCACACTCATAAATCATGGCATAGATTACAGTGCACTGAAATGTAAAATTTCAATGAATTTCAAATTTATCCATTTCCTTATTCCATATAATTGGTGGTGTAACTAAATGATTTTAAATGTGATGTGGCCTTAAACATGACAAATCTCTTGTCTTCATGGGTGCTATCAAGCAAGGTAACAGCTTGCATAAAAAAACTTGAATCTACCTTAATTCTGTGCTAGCAAGATGGGCCTAAAATTTAGACAATATGCTTTTCACAGCATTAGCTGCATAATCATATGCAAGTACAATAAAATTTGATCAAACAGACTAAATCCTGTTAACAGCACATCAGTTAACTGTACAACTGAATCAGAAAAAAAATAAAAAATGTCGTTATTCATATTTGCACTTCCTGGGCTATTCAATGATTCTCCTTCATATTTACAGTGCATGGTTCAAATAATTTTTCATATTGTGTGACCAGCTTGTATACAGTACATGTAAACTATGCCATAATACTGGATCATGAATATTTCATTCTACAAAGTCTACCAATGAGCAACTAGGCCTAATTATGATAAATGTATGTCTTCCATGAAAAGAGAAACACTTTATAATAAATAAGTTTGAACTAACAACAAAAATATCTAAGAACATGAGAGCTTGGAATATGGTGGAGCCATGAAGCCTGGTTGTATGAAGGTGTTGAGGATAAATGTAAAAACAACTACAAAAAACAAAGACCAATTTAGTATGTTTGATTTATGGTTGTCTATTTATTATGATAATGGAAATTAGCAACTGTCACACACAGATGATTCAACAGGAATAAACACTTGAGAAATGCATCTGTATAAGCCATATTTCTGCCAAAGAAAGGAAATAAAAAGGAAATGAAAATGGCAGTTCTCGTGCAACAAGTTCTATGCCAGAGGAATATACACAATATGGAACTGAAAAGTTTGTGGAATGCATCAACACTGTGAAAAGTATCAGGAAAGTTATCTAAAGCAAAGAAATGTTCATTTAAAGAAAGTATATCACATACTATGAATGAAAAATGATTAAGATTTAGTCTTTAAGTCAAGCCTAAGAAATGTGTAGGACTGTGACCTATTAGTGTAATCATAAAGCACTATAACCTAAAGGTTTTTCAGCACTTTTTAGCCTCAAAAAGATATCTATAAACTTCAAGTTTTTTCACAGAATTTTATTTTGGCAGTAACACTGATTTACTGTGTTGTCATTAAAGGTGCAATAAAGAGGTTATGGCACATAGTAAAGGAAAGCAGTTGAAAGAGTACTAAGATAGTAGGAGCTGTGGATGATTTGATATGTGGTCAGTACAGTCCTACTTCAGGACCTGTAAAAGAAATGTTAACAAATATTAATATGTAGTATGAGAACAAAAGAAGAAGTTTTTTATGCATATGAACTCCTCCCAACTTTATGCACCATAAGAAGTTCCCCTAGTTCACTGCTCTGTGTCTTGTGATATGGTCATGGTTCTTGCCCTCATATGAAATCCTAGTAGATATCTAATTCTACCAATTACTCATAGATGTCATTACCAACTTCCCACCACAGCTGAAAAACAGTGATCCATATATCACTGATCAACACATGGGATCAAGTGAACTGACTTGTGATGCCACACTTAAGTGTCCAAGTACCCACTCTCTAACAATACACATGATAAGGTGATAAAGAAAGAGTGATTAAATAATAAAGTGATGAAGAGGAAAGCTGCAGTATACCATACTTTTCAAATAAAGTAGTATGGGAAGAGAAATATCTATCTCTAAAAGGCAGATCATATGTGATCCTGAGCAAGGGAAGCAGGTAGAGTGAGGTACACAGCATGAGTGTGGTGGTAAGCATAAGTCACCCCCATTTCAATGCCCTCCTCAAAGTTTTGTTTGGAAGTGGCTTTTTACTAAATGTGTTTGAGCTTGAAAACATACTGAAATGCACTGCAATATAGTAGCTTGACAGAAAAAAGTAGAGAACTAGAATGCTTAGAGGTATTTCTTTGACAATGAAAAAACTCATAAAATTGTTAAAGAATATTATGAGTTTTATCCATATCATCAAAAAGACCCCATGAACCTCATTACCTCATAATCGTGGAGGATGCACATAACTTGACTTTATGTAAACATACACTCTCTACAATCCCAAGTACGATACAGGGGTACCTGATGAGTTCAGGAATGATGATGGAAACTTTTAAATTCCATGCTATTCAAAATGAGAAGAATCAAGAGAAGGATATGTAATGGAACAAGATAAGGCATCTTTAACAACAAATGAGGCTAGCAGCATGAGTAAAGGCAAAATTGGGTTGCAGGTCACCACCTGTGCACAATCTATAAGGTCTGATCACTCTATTTATTTGCCAATAGTGTTCCAAGTTAATAACTGTGACGGGGTGCTGTGAATTATAATGGTCTGACAGAAAATACTGCTGAACCCATAATCTTTCTAAGTGCTTTCTGACCTTGGTCTGATAGAAACTGTGTAAGACAAACAGATACAGTGAGTTCTGTTAAGATACTGATATATGTCTCTTTATCTTGCATGCAGTGTTCATATAGGTTAAGTGAAAGTGAAATATAAGTGTCTCTGGTATTGATGCTGTTGATGCCTCACACCAAGAAACATGTTATAACTGATTAGTGGAAAAAGTACACTTTAATCAGAACCACTGTTTTCAGTATCCAGATGTCCAGAGACAGGTACCTACTACTACTCAGGTTTCTGCCCAAAGAGGACAAAGAAAATCCAAATGCAGGAAAATGACTGTGGAAAATCAGACCTGTGCTTCAGGATCTGTTACTTCAGAACAAATACAGTGAATTGTTCAAACGCTTCCAAAATATTGTGATAGATGAATCAACTCTATTTATGGGGAGGATAGGCTTCAAGCAATGCATACCAACCAAGAACCACAGATTTAGCTTAAACAGGTTTGTTGTATGTAACTGTAAGACAAGTGTGATACAAGATATATTAATATATAATGGGAAAACGACAGACATTCTCCAAAAAGAACCTCTTGATTTCTATGGTGCAGCGGTAAAGATGAAGATGCATGGATACTTTAGTATGGGAAATACCCTGTTTACGACGACTGGTAAATGAGCCATGATTCGTGTAAATGTTTGATTAGATATGACACTAAAGTAGTGGGTAAAACAAGAAAAATACACCAAATGTCTCCAAAGTTGTCTGTTGTCTATGCTGTTTACAGAAATCCAAAAATATTTTGGGTCAGAAGTGGCATGGCCACTGAGATATGATCATGCTGACTACTATACAAAGAGAACTGATGTCTGAAAGTGCAAAAAAAGACCCTAAAACACAGGTCACAAGAAAGAAATCTGAAATAGTGTTGGATTGTGTGCAAAACATGCCTTTGGAGGACAAGTTCAATGAGCATACTGAATTAAGAGAATGTGTGCAAAATCATAACTGGCAATAAAGTACCAGTGACAAATTCAGCTACAAGTTTATCAACCACTAGAGAAGCACTGTGTTCTGACTGTTTAAATGTATCCAAGTTAGTCATATTTAGACAGAGTCTGACTGCCTCAAAGGCAAGGGCTACACTGTCAAACACTTTTAGCTAACAAGCAAAGACACCTACTGGAAAAAGACAGTATCACAAATGTATACACAACACATGGAAAGAAATAGTATATAAAATGTAATTATCATATGGTGTATAGTATGTGATGTGGTTTTACGTACCAGGGGGTGTTTTAGGTAAAATAAGATGGAAGTCGAGAACATTATCTCGGAAAGCAAAAATGGGTATGTTTGAAGGAATAGAGGTTCCAACAAAATTGTATGGTTGCGAGGCGTGGGCTATGGATAGAGTTGTGCGCAGGAGGGTGGATGTGCTGGAAATGAGATGTTTGAGGACAATGTGTGGTGTGAGGTGGTTTGATCGAGTAAGTAATGTAAGGGTAAGAGAGATGTGTGGAAATAAAAAGAGCATGGTTGAGAGAGCAGAAGAGGGTGTTTTGAAATGGTTTGGGCACATGGAGAGAATGAGTGAGGAAAGATTGACCAAGAGGATATATGTGTCGGAGGTGGAGGGAACGAGGAGAAGTGGGAGACCAAATTGGAGGTGGAAAGATGGAGTGAAAAAGATTTTGAGTGATCGGGGCCTGAACATGCAGGAGGGTGAAAGGCGGGCAAGGAATAGAGTAAATTGGATCGATGTGGTATACTGGGGTTGACGTGCTGTCAGTGGATTGAATCAGGGCATGTGAAGCGTCTGGGGTAAACCATGGAAAGTTATGTGGGGCCTGGATGTGGAAAGGGAGCTGTGGTTTCGGGCATTATTGCATGACAGCTAGAGACTGAGTGTGAATGAATGGGGCCTTTGTTGTCTTTTCCTAGTGCTACCTCGCACACATGAGGGGGGAGGGGGATGGTATTCCATGTGTGGCGAGGTGGCGATGGGAATGAATAAAGGCAGACAGTGTGAATTGTGTGCATGGGTATATATGTATGTGTCTGTGTGTGTATATATATGTGTACATTGAGATGTATAGGTATGTATATTTGCGTGTGTGGACGTGTGTATATACATGTGTATGGGGGTGGGTTGGGCCATTTCTTTCGTCTATTTCCTTGCGCTACCACACAAACGCGGGAGACAGCGACAAAGCAAAATAAATAAATAAAAATATAAGATGGTTTACGTTAACCTATGGGTTTAAGACAGGATCAAGTTTACATGCACAGTACAAAGAAAATACAATAAAATCAACTAGTACTGTACATAGTGTAGTATGGTGTGGCTTTGTGCACTGGGAGTGTTTCTGGGAATACCAATCCATGACCAACTTCTAGTAAGGCACCAAAAAAGTAAAAGAAATATTTGCTGGTCTTAGAATAATGAAACAATTGTAATGGCATTAGTGCTTACACTTTTGGTGATCATAAAAGAATCTGTCAGTTTACTCATGCACATAAAGTTCTTCCTATGTGAGTGCTACATGTATGACATGCATAAAGTGAAGTGTGAAATCAATCCTAGAAAAAAAATTATCATATAATCACAGAGATAATAAAGCCATCACGCTATTCACCCCTCTCTCCTGTCTCATCAACTTGAAATACCCCTATACCATACTGCTCACACATCTAGGGTGGCTCAACCTCCACCTCTTCTAACTGGAGTGGAAACAAAAGCCTTCCATCTCATTAATTCTCCTAAAATCATCTCTCTTCACCCTTTCCTTTTATGTATGTCATGACACTGCTGCCCTATCTCTATTCTGTAGGTATTATTTTGGCCAAAGTTCTCATGAGCTGTCTTCATGTGTCCTTACACCTCATGGTTTGGACCCAAGGCATACATTTGGCTGCTGCTTAACACAACTTTTGTGTGGAGACTTGCCAATGATACCAACTTCTTTTCTTGAACAGTAACTAAGGTGCAGTAATTCTCTTTTTTTTTTTTTGTCTTTCTTCTTCCCATAACCTTTCTTCCTTTCAGGGTCAGGTCCACAAACACTAGCAGAGCCCTTATAAATATCTACTTTCTTTCTCTTCTACTTTTCTTTCACCAAAGGTGGCTTTGAATGGGGCATATTATTTGTCCAGGCTATGTCAGTGGAAAAAACTATGCTGAAAAACTGGGAGATAAGAGATGATTCAGAGTTCAACCCATTCAGTAAGGCTGCAGCATATATATTAAATTTTCTTATTTAATTTTTACAGTACCTATAATGTGCATCACCATAATTCTTGAATTATCATTCTAATACATTTTTTTTCTAAATAGTTCTCTTCAGTAAGTGCTTGCCTAATATATGAACTATCATTTATCTACATGCTGTATTCACAAAAATATACAAAAAACTTTACCTAATGCTTCTTGGTTTCCCAATCACTATGCTATTTAAAAGACTCATCTTACATTCAGTCATGATAAAATAAATTGTGTTCATTCATATATTATTTCAACAAAATTCTTTTGAGTACGCTCTTGATGAATTCATGCACTAAAAATATACTGCATACTAAGAAAAATGAAGGGAAAATAGATAATACAATCACAGATTAAAGTGATCAAGCATTCTGTTCAAAACATTCATAATTCACCCAGTGAATGACATGAAAAATTTTCTTTTATATCCTTTATCTACACAAAACTCTTCCGTCAGTTTTCAACTAATGCATAAACTAATAATTATCTATATGTCTAGAAAAAATATTGGAAAAATCTCACTAGGTCTTTCTTGAGGTCCCAATCACTCTTCTTTTCAAAATTAAACCATCTTACATGCAGTGAATGTAATATACAATTCACTCATTTGTATGTTTTCTCAACACAACTACCTTAAGTAGGTTCTTGACTAAGTCAGGCACTAAATATAAACTACATGTCAAGAAAAATACAGGAAAAATGGGTGGCGCATCTTCTATATTTTTCTACACAAATGTCTTCTGTAGGTTCTTACCTATTTCACAAATTAATAATAATATAGATATTCAGAGAAATATAGGAAATAACCTACCTTGGTCCCAGAGCCCCTAATGCTCTTCTATTTAAATCACATGCCTTAAATTTGGAGATTGATCATTTATTAATATTTATTATTATATTCTGTCACTGTCTCCCGTTTTCGCGAGGTAGCGCAAGGAAACAGACGAAATAGTGGCCCAACCTACCCACATACACATGTATATACATACACAACCACACACGCACATATACATACCTATACATTTCAACGTATACATATATATACATACACAGACATATACATATATACACTTGTACATAATTCATACTTGCTGCCTTTATTCATTCCCATTGCCACCCCGCCACACATGAAATGACAACCCCCTTCACCCGCATGCGTGCGAGTTAGCACTAGGAAAGACAACAAAAGCCACATTTGTTCACACTCAGTCTCTAGCTGTCATGTATAATGCACCGAAACCACAGCTCCCTTTCCACATCCAGGCCCCACAAAACTTTCCATGGTTTACCCCAGATGCTTCACACGCCCTGGTTCAATCCAATGACAGCACATCAACCCCGGTATATCACACTGTTCCAATTCACTCTATTACTTGCATGCCTTCCACCCTCCTGCATGTTCAGGCCCCGATCGCTCAAAATCTTTTTCACTCCATCTTTCCACCTCCAATTTGGTCTCCCACTTCTCCTCGTTCCCTCCAACTCTGACACATATATCCTCTTTGTCAATCTTTCCTCACTCATTCTCTCCATGTGACCAAACCATTTCAAAACACCCTCTTCTGCTCTCTCAACCACACTCTTTTTATTACCACACATCTCTTACCATTTCATTACTTACTCGATCAAACCACCTCAAAACACATATTGTCCTCAAACATCTCATTTCCAACACATCCACCCTCCTCCGCACAACTCTATCGATAGCCCATGCCTCGCAACCTATAACAACGTTGGAACCACTATTCCTTTAAACATACCCATTTTTGCTTTCCAAGATAATGTTCTCACCTTCCACACATTTTTCAACACTCCCAGAACTTTCATGCACTCCTCCACCCTCTGACTTACTTCCGCTTCCATGGTTCCATTCACAGCCAAATCCACTCCCAGATATCTAAAACACTTCACTTCCTCCAGTTTTTCTCCATATAAACTTACCTCCCAGTTGACTTGTCCCTCAACCCTACTGTACCTAATAACCTTGCTCTTATTCACATTTACTCTCAGCTTTCTTCTTTCACACACTTTACCAAACTCAGTCACCAGCTTCAGCAGTTTCTCACCTGAATCAGCCACCAGCGCTGTATCATCAGCGAACAACTGACTCACTTCCCAAGCCCTCTCATCCACAACAGACTGCATATTTGCTCCTCTCTCCAAAACTCTTGCATTCACCTCCCTAACAACCCCATCCATAAACAAATTAAACAACCATGGAGACATCACGCACCCCTGCCACAAACCAACATTCACTGAGAACCAATCACTTTCCTCTCTTCCTACTCATACACATGCCTTACATCCTCAATAAAAACTTTTCACTGCTTCTAGCAACTTTCCTTCCACACCATATATTCTTAATACCTTCCATAGAGCATCTCTATCAACTCTATCATATGCCTTCTCCAGATCCATAAATGCTACATACAAATCCATTTGTTTTCCAAAGTATTTCTCACATACATTCTTCAAAGCAAAAACCTGATCCACACACTCTCTACCACTTCTGAAACCGCACTGCTCTTCCCCAATCTGGTGCTCTGTACATGCCTTCACCCTCTCAATCAATACCCTCCCATATAATTTCCCAGGAATACTCAACAAACTTTTTTTTTTTTTTTTTTTTTGCTTTGTCGCTGTCTCCCGCGTTTGCGAGGTAGCGCAAGGAAACAGACGAAAGAAATGGCCCAACCCACCCCCATACACATGCCTTGATTCAATCCACTGACAGCACGTCAACCCCGGTATACCACATCGCTCCAATTCACTCTATTCTTTGCCCTCCTTTCACCCTCCTGCATGTTCAGGCCCCGATCACACAAAATCTTTTTCACTCCATCTTTCCACCTCCAATTTGGTCTCCCTCTTCTCCTCGTTCCCTCCACCTCCGACACATATATCCTCTTGGTCAATCTTTCCTTACTCATTCTCTCCATGTGACCAAACCATTTCAAAACACCCTCTTCTGCTCTCTCAACCACGCTCTTTTTATTTCCACACATCTCTCTTACCCTTACGTTACTTACTTGATCAAACCACCTCACACCACACATTGTCCTCAAACATCTCATTTCCAGCACATCCATCCTCCTGCGCACAACTCTATCCATAGTCCACGCCTCGCAACCATACAACATTGTTGGAACCACTATTCCTTCAAACATACCCATTTTTGCTTTCCGAGATAATGTTCTCGACTTCCACACATTCTTCAAGGCTCCCAGAATTTTCGCCCCCTCCCCCACCCTATGATCCACTTCCGCTTCCATGGTTCCATCTGCTGCCAGATCCACTCCCAGATATCTAAAACACTTCACTTCCTCCAGTTTTTCTCCATTCAAACTCACCTCCCAATTGAATTGACCCTCCACCCTACTGTACCTAATAACCTTGCTCTTATTCACATTTACTCTTAACTTTCTTCTTTCACACACTTTACCAAACTCAGTCACCAGCTTCTGCAGTTTCTCACATGAATCAGCCACCAGCGCTGTATCATCAGCGAACAACAATTGACTCACTTTCCAAGCTCTCTCATCCCCAATAGACTTCATACTTGCCCCTCTTTCCAAAACTCTTGCATTCACCTCCCTAACAACCCCATCCATAAACAAATTAAACAACCATGGAGACATCACACACCCCTGCCGCAAACCTACATTCACTGAGAACCAATCACTTTCCTCTCTTCCTACACGTACACATGCCTTACATCCTCGATAAAAACTTTTCACTGCTTCTAACAACTTGCCTCCCACACCATATATTCTTAATACCTTCCACAGAGCATCTCTATCAACTCTATCATATGCCTTCTCCAGATCCATAAATGCTACATACAAATCCATTTGCTTTTCTAAGTATTTCTCACATACATTCTTCAAAGCAAACAGAAGAAGGAGTCAACAAACTTATACCTCTGTAATTTGAAAACTCACTTTTATCCCCTTTGCCTTTGTACAATGGCACTATGCATGCATTCCGCCAATCCTCAGGCACCTCACCATGAGTCATACATACGTTAAATATCCTTACCAACCAGTCAACAACACAGTCACCCCTTTTTTTAATAAATTCCACTGCAATACCATCCAAATCCACTGCCTTGCCGGCTTTCATCTTCCGCAAAGTTTTTACTACCTCTTCTCTGTTTATCAAATCATTCTCCCTAATGATCACTTTGCACACCATCTCGACCAAAACACCCTATATCTGGCACTTTATCATCTATGTTATCACCGATGTTCCCAATTGTTCTCTTGTCTTACGCACTTTATTTCCCTCCTTCCAAAACACCTTTTTATTCTCCCTAAGTTTAATGATACTCTCTTGCCACAACTCTCATTTGCTCTCTTTTTCACCTCTTGCACCTTTCTCTTGACATCCTGCCTCTTTCTTTTATACATCTCCCACTCATTTGCACTATTTCCCCGCAAAACTTGTCAAAATGCCTCTCTCTTCTCTTTCACCAATAACCTTACTTCTTCATCCCATCACTCACTACCCTCTCTATTCTGTCCAGCTCCCATGCTTCTCATGCCACAAACATCTTTTGCACAAGCCATCACTGCTTCCCTAAATACATCCCATTCCTCCCCCACTCCCCTTACATCCTTTTCTCTCACCTTTTTCCATTTTGCACTCAGTTTCTCCTAGTACTGCCTTACAAAAGTCTCCTTCCCAAGCTCACTTACTCTCACCACTCTCTTCACCCCAACATTCTCTCTTCTTTTCTGAAAACCCGTACAAATCTCCACCTTCGCCTCCACAAGATAATGACCAGACATCCCTCCAGTTGCACCTCTCAACACATTAACATCCCAAAGTCTCTCTTTTGCACGCCTATCAACACGTAGTCCAATAATGCTCTCTGGCCATCTCTCCTACTTACATATGTATACTTATGTATTTATTTTTTTAAACCAGGTATTCCCAATCACCAGTCCTTTTTCAGCACACAAATCTACAAGCTCTTCACCATTTCCATTTACAACACTAAACACACCATGTATACCAATTATTCCCTCAACTGCCGCATTATTCACCTTTGCATTCAAATCACCCATCACTATGACCCGATCTCATGCATCAAAACTACTAACACACTCACTCAGCTGCTCCCAAAACACTTGCCACTCATGATCTTTCTTCTTATGCCAAGGTGCATAGGCACCAATAATCACCCATCTCTCTCCATCCACTTTCAGTTTTACCCATTTCAATCTCGAGTTTACTTTCGTACACTCTATCACATACTCTTTCTCTTGCTCTTGTCCTCTCACCTACCCTTGATTTTACTACCAAAACATTCCCAAACCACTCTTCCCCTTTACCCTTGAGCTTCGTTTCAATCAGAACCAAAACGTCCAGGTTCCTTTCCTCAACCACACTACCTATCTCTTCTTTTTTCTCATCTTGGTTACACCCACATACATTTAGACACCCCAATCTGAGCCTTTGAGGAGGATGAGCACTCCCCGCTTGACACCTTGTTCTGTTTCCCCTTCTAGAAAGTTAAAATACAAGGAGGGGAGGGTTTCTAGCCCTCCGCTCCCATCCCCTTTAGTCACCTTCCACGACACGTGAGGAATGCATGGGAAGTATTCTTTCTTCCCTATCCCCTATTACATATATAATTCTCTTTGGTACTTTCTTAGTGCATGAACTATTATCAATGTTTTGAGTATTATTTGATATTTCATTTTCATTGTTTCACATTTTTATCATTACTTCATGTATTCTAAACCTCTATTTACTTGGGAACTATCATGAATCATATGGAATGATATGATCTGGCGTGAAAGTTCTCAGTACCCATCTCATGCTATATCCTGAACCAACTGTACTTATGTAAATAAGGAGCATCTATGCCTCCAATGAAGGCCCTCTTCCCATTTAATCAACACTCTGCACACCAACATTATGGAAAGTATGCTAATCCTCTTTTTGTCAATTACTTCACTAACAAACGATAGACATATTCTATATATAAAAAAGAAAATCCAGTTTTGTTTTTCACACTTAGGAGGGTACTTTCTGAGGAATTGCCCAGCTGAAAGGTTAAGTACCTAAAATTAAGAAAATAATACAGTATGGAAAAGAATGGACAGATTTAGTGTCAGTAAAATTCTACCTCTAGGCATCACAAGAAATCATAGCAAAAAAGGACTACTGAAAACAATTACTATTTGATCACTATGGCATCATGCCACACAATAATGCTCACAAACGAGATATTCTCTTTCTCAATGAAGAAGCAACCCTAAAATACCCGAAAATGTTTTCTATAGATGAATAAGCCAAAGCTGTCAACCCTTTACATAAAGCTGGAAGTAATGAAATAATGAAATAATGATGGGGTCACATCAAAAAGTCCAGCATACATTTGATCAGCAGGTACACTGCCAATTCATCAGCCATAAATGAATCAAACAGCCCATCAGAGAAGCTAACACCACCACCATCTTCTGAAGCCAACCTGTGGTGCTGTACACTCACCATTCATCATTTACTCATTCTGAAAATCACAGCCAGCATTGGTGAGTATCATTCACTTATACCTTTTTTCAGTAGTTACACATTTATACGATAAATATGTTTTCAGTGTTTTACCCTACTTAAATGTCAGTAACCGAAAATATGGTACTAGGTCTAGGAGATGGGTCTAGAATGCAAACCCTTATATTACACAAACCTGTCTTAATTCTGAACAATTTCACTTCAGATGACCTTTTCTGTCATTTACTACTGTAAGTTGATAAATGAGAATCATGAATGATTTTGCAATAACAGGTTGAGTATTACATAGAAACATGAGGTAATAGTAGTCGGTGAAAACATTAGTTAGGAGCCTCTGAAGACACTACGCTAGAGTTGCCCTCTCCCATTAGCCTGTTACAAGTGAGGCACTAAAGGCTAAGAAGCAGCACGAGTTCACCGGCTATGGAGACTCTTTTGCCATGGTCATCCCCTTGGGGGTGTACCCAAAAGGAACTGGCATAAGAGATATAGATAGATTCTCCTGACACTCAGCAAAAATTCTCTTATCTATGGTGGAAAATACTATCAAAACCTATCCTTCAACAATCATAAATCATGAGGAGTATTTATCAAAAGTGAGGCAAGTGTGCAAGTAGGAAGAGAGGAAGGTGAGCAGATCCTGGTGGAGGTGGCTCTGTGGCAGGAGTAAGTGATGTCACCAAGACAATTTAATCTATTTATGGACTGGGTGGTGGAGATGAAAGCAAGTCTTAGAGAAAGGAGCAGATTAGTGGTCTGGCATGGGTGGGAATGGGACGTGGGGGGGGGAAAGGTAAGTCAGTTGTTTGCTTAAGATACAGTAAAGTTGGCAGATTTCAAAAAAAAAACTGCAGAAACTGGTGTCTGAGATCAGAAGAGTGAGTGACAGAAGAAAGTTGATTGAAAATGAAAATAAAAGCAAGATTATTAAGTTTAGCAGTGAAAAGAGATAGTTATTTGGAGCATTAGTCTGAATGTAGACAATATGGAGAAAACAGAGCATTTTAGATGCCTGGGCCATTAGGTGAGGGAGGGGGCAAAGGTTCTGGGTGCACTGAGGAATGCATGAAAAGAAAGATCACTGTCTTTCAGGGCACAGATGTGTATGTTTGATAGTATAGTACTCCCATCAGTGCTGTATGGATGTAAGGTATGGGCCTATAACAAATCATGTAATGAACAGGGTGAATGTGTTGGAAATTAAATGTTTGAGAAAAACATGTGGTGTGAGGATGGTTGATCGAATAAGAAGTGATAGATACAGTAAGAGGGTGTGCTGAAATAGTTTAGACATAGGGAAAGGATGGACGTGGAAAATATGACTAAGAGGGTATACGTGAGTGAGGAAAAGATGACTAAGAGGGAACACATGTTAAAGATGGAAGGAACAGGGAAAAGAGTGATACCAAGGAGGAAGGGGACAGATGGAAGGAACAGGGAAAAGAGGGATACCAAGGAGGAAGGGGACAGATGGAATGGAATATGCTTTGAAGGCTCAGGCCTTGAACATACATGCAAGGCATGCACGGGATGGAGCAAAGTGGAGAAATATGGCTTACAGGGAATGACATACTAACAATGGATTGAAATTGTCAAATGAAGTGGTTGGGAACAAAGGAAAGTTCCATGAGGCCTGGTTGTGGATGGAAGTTCTGGTTTGGTGAATTATACATGAATACTAGAGAGTGGATGTGAGCAAGAGGCAATTTCTTTATTTAATCCTGGTGCTACCTCAGTAATGCAAGAAATGGCAAACATGTGCAAAAAATAAAATCTTTAACAATAAGGTCAGTAGGGCTTTGGCTGATATGAGATAAAAGCTAATCAAAGAAAAAACAAATTACATGAAACAAGGGACACTATAAGAACTGTTTAAGAAGTCATCAAAGCTCAGGCACAAAAAACTCTACACCTTTATCAAGCCACCACTCTGATGTTCCCAAACCTGAGATGAGTTTTGATGATCCTCCAAGTACATTCACATATGTGACTATGATGGATGAAATGCAAGACCTGTCTCCTGCCTCTCCTAAGGAATCAAACCAAATGCAGCAAGATGTAACTCACAGTAACTCATCTTCAATCTTAATGGGGCAAGATGCCATCCTCAACACTTCAACCAAGAAATCATCTTTAGCTACTTTTTAGATCAGAAATTATTTGGTACTTTTCCTATGTGTAGTAAATAAATACATTAGTGATGTTGTTTAAAACCTACATAAACTTTTACTTAGTAAGTGAAAACTCATCAGGTTTTGCAATAAGTTACCTGATCCACTATTGGGTTCCCTCAGCAAAATCCAAAATCTGGGAACTGCTCTGGATTCAAGACTGTAGAGTGTGTGGTAAATATTCTCTAGAGGATGTACCCGCTGACTATATCTTTTTTTTTTTTTTTTTGCTATGTCACTGTCTGCCGTGTTTGCGAGGTAGCGCAAGGAAACAGATGAAAGAAATGGCCCAACCCACCCCCATACACATGTATATACATACACGTCCACACACGCAAATATACATACCTACACAGCTTTCCATGGTTTACCCCAGACGCTTCACATGCCCTGATTCAATCCACTGACAGCACGTCAACCCCGGTATACCACATCGATCCAATTCACTCTATTCCTTGCCCT